>NC_069117.1:2142420-2163721 GCF_025612915.1 Magallana angulata
GTATATAACAGAATGTCTGAAAAACACTTGACTGCAAGAGGTACACACATACTCAGGTCCTTTTGATATCAGTTTATGAAATTCAACAACAACATCATGGAGTGGGTCACCAAGTCTTTTTTTCTTAGGTTGAGAAGCAGTAGTATTAATTAAAGTTTCTGTATTGGAAGTTCTTTTTCTCACATTATGATTATCTTGAGTAACCAGAAATGGCAAGTCGATCAAAGTGATTTTTGCATTTTCAACATTTGCGGATTGATTTTTATTACCAACAGAAGAAAAGTCTGATAATGACTGAATATGTCTTGCATTATCTACATCATTTGGTACATTACACACTTTTGTTCCTTTGCGTCTATATCTGGCTACAGATGTTGCAGAAATTTCTATCACATTAAGCCCATGCAACTCAAATTGTTCATTTAACAAATCCTCATTAGACGTTAATGACATGAAAAGTGACCTTATGTGTGCACCGAGATCCGACAAGTCATTCTTTTTAACAACAATACTTGTTCCTTCACTACTACAAAATCCTTGCTCATTTCTACAATGAGAATCAAATACTAAATATTCTTCCCCATACCGCAAGATACCAATCGCATTACCTTTGCAAATAAATACAGCATATTTGTCAAGTGATAATGATGCTACGAAAGCAAATTCTAATCGCATTAAAGGATATTCACCTCTGTAATTATTTGATATGTTACCATAATATGTTTTTCTAATACTCCATGAAAATGCCTTATCTTTATAACATATATATCTTGGAACATCATTTAGTAATAAATATTCATGCTGAAGTTGCATTATGCTTTTGGAGTATTTGTAGATGTAATCTCCAACATGTAATACCCTATCCAAATCAGTTGCATGCCATTCATTTGCACTCAAAGGTTTTAATAGTGTGAGCATGAAAAAACTCAAACAACAAGGTACACACTGTCTTCCACGTGAATCATTACTAAAAATATCTTGTCCTTGATGCAAATTACCCTGCAGAGGAAAGTTCATAGTAGGGGGGCCAGGATTTTCTTCTACATCACCACAAAGCACTAACAGTATTGAACAGAGTAATAAATACTTCTCTACATTGAAAATCAGCCAATTTGTTTTTATCAACCGAAGAGAAGAAGCTGAAAATTTCCTTCTGAAATTGTGGATCTTTCCAATATGACACCCAATTCTACATCTCCAAGTGTTTAAATCTACACCCATCTTGATCTAACTTGGTAAACAATGTGTAGTAAAGTGTTTCATAACGCCAAAAATTTTAAATGTACAAAATGATCTCAAGTTCTCCAAGCGTAAATAAATGAATTTAATCTCCAAGTAACAATGATAAATTATTTCTCCTAGTAACAATAACTGAATTCAAACTCCAAGTAACAATAATGAATTAAATCTCCAAGTAATAATGAGCGTTATTCTGATCTCCAAGACAAACTCCAAGACTATTCTCCAAGACAGATACAGTATACAAGTAATAAGGAGCGTTATTCTGATCTCCAAGACAAACTCAAAGACTGTTCTCCAAGACAGATACAGTATATAAGTATGTATAGCAATTACACACACATGACACTAACGACAGAGTAACGGTCGACAGTTAAATTAATTCTTCAGTGACTGCATGTTTATTCAAATTTTATTTTACTTCAGTGAAAAACGTATTTTAAAATCTAAATATTTTTTTCTACAATTAATAGTACATTAATTAAAACACAGGATACACGATTTGCTTTGCAGTCTAGCAAATTCTGAACATAAATATCAAAGAATACAAACCGTTATAAAACTGTCCAAAGTAAAATAAGCTGTAAAACCAGATTAATATAAGATGCAATGACTTACTGTAGCAAATTTCTGACGATTTCTACTGCTCAGCTTGAAAACTTCTCCTCGGCCTCGTGATTCTTGTTTACTCGACAGCTTCCCGCGAAAAAGGTCAGGTGACTAATCATGAAAGTTAACTTGTTCGTAGTATTATTCTGCGGGTGTTTCAATATCAGTTACATTAGCGAACGTTTTTAATAACCCAGACTCAATTTGTTTATGATAAAACAAGATATGTTATACACCTTTTAATAATCCAAAGCAGTGTATGTCTTTTTTACCGGAGTTGTATATTTGATAAAATTTCGTATTTTGAGATAACCCTCTTCATGTGCCCCATCGCAAATATTCATCCGCATGCAATATTTACAATCTTCTATTCACACGTTTAGGTGAACTTCAAGGTTATTTTGTAATAGATATGCAGGATAAAAGTTTCCAACACTATAATATCATCAAACTTATTCAAATTATGAAAATAAAGCTATTGCCAGGGCCTTATTTATCAAGATTTATTTGCAGCAAGTGAAGGAAGACACATCCGAGTTTGTGCTTCGGTAAATCCGCATTGAATCAGCGCTGACAGCAAGGATCAGCTCGCTTCGCGAGCCGACTCAAAAATCTCATTCAATTTAAATATAATAATGAGATACCTTAAATTGTTGTAAAAACATATTCATAAAACTGTAACACACAATGAACTAGATAATAAAGGATTGCATTACACTATAATAATTACTTGTATATGAAAGTCAATGTTTTGTGGGGATGTTATTTCGTTGGTAGTGTAATCGGGATAATTTTAATAGATATAAACGAATGATTGTATATAAGTTCGTGGGAATGTAAATTCATGGGCAAGGGTTACCCACGAAAGCCACGAACATTGGTCCTCCACAAACAATGGTGATTTCACAGTATTCTATTTCTTAATCTAATTTCCTTTATCAAAAAAGTCACAAAACATTAAGATATGTGGATTATTATTATCTATTAAAATGACGACAGGAAATTATAATAGATACACAAATCAGTAATGGGGAGATCACTCTTACAAAGTACATCATTTAAAAATAATACTACATTGATCTCCCCAAAGTATAAAATTAATTACATTAATATTCAAATAAAAAATGCCAGTAACAGAATGATAAGTTTTGATACTCCGCATTTTAAGTCTGAGAAGATCTTACCCAGGTTGAAAATACCTTGATGTAGAAATTTACAACCTTGTGCGATAAAATATTTAATAAGATTAAACGAGAGGTGAAATTAAAGGCAGTGAAACGCTTATTCTTGTGATATTTTAGGCTATGGCACTGATAATGTTTATCGTCAATGCCTATAACCACTGTTTCTGATAAGCATTGAAATACTCTGCCCAACAGTAGTTCATTATTTATACTTCCCTTTTGTAATCTGATCTTATTATCTCTCTGATAAACCATTGTTAAAATCCAGCTTATCATATGATCGCATTTTGTTTATATTTGTTCAAAAGAGACCGACAATGGCCAGAATTAATGAATATATATGCATTGTTTGAAGGGGAATTTTCCAAATGGGTGTAAATAAGTTCAAAGATAGAATTTGCCAATCAAGGACCCCTGGTGTCCTATTAAAATTATAAATTTTTATAATTTATAAAAAATACTAGAAATAGTACAACACAGTGATCAGTAAGATTTGAATAGAACAAAAGTTCTCACCTCTGAATTGTGTCAAAAGACGGTGATGTTGAATACGCATGTTTCAGCAGGAATTTATTGGCTGACCTGCATTCCCCCTCATATCTTATGTAGAAAATCAGAGATGAAAATACTAAAAAGGTATAAAAATTACGAAAGAATTCTTGATAACCGCACATAAAATTGCAATTTCAAAATTGTTTTAACATGAATATCTGCACTTTGAACAGCCCAATCTTATATCTGGTTCTTATAACAATTATCTTATTTTAACGAATTCCACTCACGTATTCATAACAATTGACACAAATATATATGCAATTTATGAAAACATTATGTGGTAATGTGAATTCGTTGGTTTCGGTGACCCTTAATATTTACGAACATTGATCCATCGAACAATGATAACATATAGTCAGCAAGGCACACCAAGGGACGATGCCTCAAAATACACTTATTTTATGTTTTTGATGCGTGATTTCTATAATATATGATTGTACGTATAATGTTTACCACTCTGTAGTGATGTTGTATTTGTCTAGAAGTGAATAACCTAATTATTTATCGATAATTGTTTTTTTCTGTATTTAATGTAAGTTTCTTTTTTATCGGAACAGCTAAATGTAAAATTGTGGCTACGGTTCTGTTGGTGCTAGCAATTACAATTATTTGTAAATCCCGTTGTTTTGTTTTCTGTTCATTTTGTGAGTTGTAAATCAAACTTTTTTTCAAATAGAAATAAACAAGTCAACTTTTTAATTAGTCATCCATAATAAATATTTCCAACACAAGGTACACTATTTTTGTATGATTACCTCAATTCGCTTTCTCTCCAATTGTTTTTATCTTTTCAATAAATATGCGTGTTGCCTGGTTTAAACAGATAAATATAGGACTCGGACCATTGGATGTCGATGGCTATATGTTTATGTTATCTCTTTAACTCTCATTTTCTATTGGACCCTGAAACAATAACCACAATAAAGGTTATTAGATTAAAGAGAAACATTGGGTTAGTAGAAGGTAACTTATTTTTTATATAGAAATAGGGATTCAGGACAAATTTATTTCTGATATGAGGTAAAGAGACAAAAGCAGAAAATGGAACCATTGTTTCACAAAGAAGTTTCCAACAAGTGTGCTGCTCAAGATCTTGTATTACAATGCGAAGAATGTGGAAAAAATTCTGTGTGTACATGTCGATTATGTGATGCCGTACTTTGCAGACTACATTTTGGAAGTCATATGGACGCTAAACATAAATATTGTAAATCAAATCCTGACAGTTCGACCTGTAAAAAGCATTCTCTCCAGTTTAAGCACTACTGCAGAAGCTGTGTTAGGCCAATATGCAGTGACTGCGTTCGATACGAAGATCATTCAAGCCATGACCTCAGTAGTCAAGCGGCCATGATGGAGTATTTTAGAGAAAGCATTTTCAATGAAAACGAAGAACTCAAGAATATCATAAAACCATTTTATAAAACGTTACTTGACTTTATTGTTAAAAGACAATCAGAAATACCCCGGGGCTATAATGTTGCAAGAGAAAATGTAAGCGAATTTGGACGTAAAATGCACGAACAGGTGAATTGCGCAGTAAAACATTATACAGAAATTCTGGAAGCCAATGAAAAAGAACAGTTAGGACATGTTCAGGACTATTTGAAATTCTATCAGCAAAGGATAGATGAAATAGAAAAGACATTAGAAGAAAATTCACAGTTGCTACAGAAGAATGAATGGTTTGATCTGTTGACGTCTTATTAATCCTCTCTTGCGTACTTTCATACTTATCCTGACTTATCTGAATTCGAATTGCCAGTGTTCCAACCAAACATACCCAAATATGAAACAATTATACAACTCGCTGGTGATATTGAATATCCATCAAGGACAGACGTTCCTCTTTCTTTAAAAAGAAGCCAATTTCAGTTGTCGAAAAGCCATCTTTTGAAAAACCCTAGCGTTTTGCAAAAGTCTGTCGGTTCCAATTTAGAAATACTGGACATAACATGCGTACAGTCTAATGAAGCTATATCTGTTGGGAAAGATAAACAGCTCAAAAGATTTCAATTTACATCGCACGAACTCCATCATGTTCAGACTAATAAAATGGAATGCAGGAGTCACTACATAGCCATTTCTCCGAAAGGTTCTATCTATTTTATCGATACTAGGAGAAGATCGATTAAGAAATTTGGGAACATATCCGGCCACCTAGTGAGCACCGTTCTAGACTTTAATGATTTAGAACCACGAGGGATAACATTTACTCCCTCTAGCCACTTGTTGGTCTGTCTGTTCAGCAAGAAACGTTCATTCATAGCGCAATTCGTTAACGATCAAAAACTGGTCCAGGAAATCGAGCACAATGGTGACAAACCACTGTACAAGGAACCTTGCTTTGTGTGTTGCAATAAGAATGGCAACGTCTGTGTAGCAGACCATGGATTACATGCCATCATTGTTGTTGACCAGTTTGGGGTCTTCCAGTTCTCGTACCGGGGCCAGAACGAAAAGTCTTTCCGACCTTATAGTTTGGCCACCGACCATTTGTGTAACATTGTGATCACAGACAACGTTAACCACGAGATTCACCTGCTGGATAAATATGGACAGTTTTTGAAATTTCTGATGACGAAACACGATATGATAAGACCAGGGGTCGTAGCTATCGACGGAGAAGGGAAGCTTTGGATGGGGCTTTCGACTGGTAGAGATTTGGCGGTGATTAAGTATCTAAAGTAGACTAACTAGCCTGACGTCTGCTCGTTGATCTGGGACTAAAAATTGTGAAGCTGTTTTAAATCCACCCCTTTTTCTGCCCATTTGTTTGTTTAAACTGGGCGTAGTCTTGTTAGCCCGTTTTCCCACTTTCTAATTGTTTTTCGTCCAACATTCCAGCCTTATTTCAAATTATCATCTAACTATACTGTTATCTCTGTTATATAACTGCATGAGTTGTTCTATGGGCGACTTAATTAAATTTTTTTGCAGTTGCAAACGTTTTTACAATTTCTGGCTCTTCAGGAAGTTATAGTTATAACTACCCAAAGTGCTATGAATGGCTAATGCGTTCGCAGTTTGATCAAATCATGATCTTATTTTAGATATATTTATTTCATTTCATTTCTATATATATGAATGGCAAAAGCGTTCGCAGTTTGATCAAATCATGATTTTATTTTAGATATTTATTTCATTTCAATTCTCTCTCTCTCTCTCTCTCTCTCTCTATATATATATATATATATATAAATATATTCATATATTCATATATATATATATATATATATATTAATGTTTTATAAATTGAAATGAAAAATGTAGGAAACTACATGATTGAGGAAACATTGTCGGATGGTATCACTATAATGACCGCAAATTTTCATTTAATTGTTCTTGGTATACCTTGACGCCTGCCCAGGTCAAATTAAATTGGAAGTATCCATTGATAAATCATTGACCGAACCAACCTTTGTTACGTCAGGTCAACTTTGAGACATCCATTTTCATATTATATATCGTAGTTATCTAAATAATATCAGTGAAAAAAATGGAGTTATTTATCACGTCATCTTTATAAGAGTTGTCTACAAAACAGAACCTTGCAAAGGATTTTTGTTTTCTGCTTAAATTTTGATCAGAGTTAATATATTTCAAAACCATATAACTGTTTATCTAATTTCAGTCCCTACCAATCAAATCTCTCATAAGTTTAAACATTCCATCAATAAACAAAGATCATGCGACAAAACACTTGTTACATGGATGCACCCACAGTTATGTCATTGTAATAATGATACTGTATCAATGCATTATAATCAATGCATTGATACGCAGTGATTCTTACTTTAAATCTCAATATTCAAGATTAAAAATTTATATGTATTAGAATAAAACAATCATCACATTTATATATTGGTCAATGGTAAATAGGTAAACTTTATGAGAGTATATTGACATTGAACATAGATATATATATAGATGGATATAATCAGAAGTATGTGTTTGATTTTTTTGGTCATATAACATTGTTAAATAAAATGCCATTTATCCCTTCGAGATTTGCGTTTCTAAAAATATTTTTGGATAGGTCGAAACTTGCAGTTCATTAAAATACTGAATGCAAGGTCTGAAAACAGCATGTTTAATGACGTGTATTTATAAACTTTGTACTATCGCGAGAACCTTCATGATTCGTGTCGAAGCAATGATCTGTCCAATAGAAGATCGGTTTTCATACATCCTTATTGAAATCATATCTCTTTATCTCTCAGTATATATATCAAATGATAAATCATTGCTAATATTCCGGTTATCATACATGTTTGATTAATTTGGGTTATAATTTGATTGAAAACGACGATATGCGGGGTATGTAAACTGTCAGATATGTACTCTAAAAAGATCGTCGGATTGGTCACTCCATAGGTACGTGACATAAGGAGTCACATGTCAAAATTAAGGTCTTGTTACAGATGTAATTTTACAAGAACTGTACTGCAAACGACGTAATTATTAACTATAAAGAAGTCTGTGCGTGTTTGAGTCAACTGTGATGGCGTGCTTTGTTTCATAAAAACTCTACATAAACTTTGTAAAGCAAAACCAGACAACTCGACCTGTGCACTTCTTAACACAATGCTGCAGATGCTGCAAATAGCCATTAATAATGAAAAGAAATGTCCCGATTTTGAAAGCATTCCATTAGAAAATTACAATATAAACCTTAAAAATGTTCAAAGAATGATGGATAATAGATTATATATTAAATTTAAACATGAAGACAAAAAGTCCCAATCGTTTTCAGAGGAATACACTCTTTGTATTGATTTGTACTTTTACTTGTATGTCCAAAAATGACATGTCCACACCGTTGGAATAGATTTATTTGAAAATCAATGCCCTTGTATTATACAATGTTGCATCATTGTTTTACATACTCCTTTGAACAATAGTAAACACTTTATGCAAAACCACGACAGTTTGAAAAACTAAAAGTACTATATAATCGACAGCCAGAAATCACCATTCAAGCAAAACTCAAGAACATAACACCAACGAGAACCCTCTTCTTATAGTTCACATCTAAGTAATGAACAGGTATACATGTACATTGACAGAACGTTGTTTAACGAATACCTCACCAAAAGTGGAAGTGTTCTTCAGATGTACCTTTGTTCACATGCTAACAAAATATTATCTGGTATTGTCATTAGTTAAACTTATGATTTCCAGTTTTGTCATAATTTTTTAAAAATTTTACATCAGGCTTTATGAGCAGTATTGTCAAAAGGATGTAAATATTGATGATATATATATTTACACTCCAAATTTGTCATTAAAAAATTTGTTTTAATCTCTGTATATATACATGTATTTGTTTCTATCGTAAGAGTGAATAATAGTGCGATGTTTTAACAAATTTTTCAACTTTTTGCTGTAAACAACAGATAAATCAGTAATGCAAATATTTCTTTTAAATTTCAAGAAGAATGACTAATTAATGTTCATAAAAATAATGTTGGATTCGGTGATCATTTTGACAAACATCGTTTACCTACCTACGTTTATCTACGTTCATTATGAACGCATGAGCTGCAGTTTCTCTATGTTCATCTCTGTAGTTTCATGATTATTAGACAACGTGATAGCCTGGTCATTTTCTCTAAATGTTCCATAATCAACAGTGTAGTCATATTTCATTGGATGGTTTTTCCAGTATCTGTCTAGTCTGTTTTCGAATGTTTTGACTTTGGTGACAGATACAACATGCTCAGGAAGGCTGTTCCATGTGTTAGCTATCCGGTTTGTAAGAAGTATTTCCGAACGTCTAGTTTACATCTCTGTTTGCCACTTTCATATTATGTCCCTTGGTGTTACTTGTATTCAAGATAAACATTCCTTTGTTTTTCTTTCATCGTAGATTCCAGCTATTACTTTATATGCTTCTATCATATCTCCACGTAAGCGTCTAAATTTAAGTGTTGGTAATTTCAGTATTTCCAGTCTTTCCTGATAACTTTTCTCTAGCAGGAATAGTAGCATTTTTGTGGTTCTTCTTTGTACATTCTCTATAGATTCAATGTCTTTACATTTAAAGGGGTTCCATACACTATTCGCATATTCTAGATGAGGTCGCACTAATGCCTTTTATAATAAACAGAATGATCTATAATCTAGTGAGCAGAATGTTCCTCGGATAATGCCAACTATTTGATTTGCCTTATTAATCTGTGTTTGAATATGCATATCAAAACATAAGTGACTATCAATGTTGACCCCAATATCATTTTCTGATTCCACTAATTCTAGAGTTGTTGTGGTTCCATCATACTTCTTCATGATGTATCTGTAGTTGCCTTTTTCTTTCCACTTGTGTTGTGAACCTTCAGCACCTTGCATTTGTCTGGGTGGAACCGTAAATCCATTAAACACTCCAGTCAAAAAGATTGTTCAAGTCTTGTTGTAAGGTTTCAACGTCGTTTGCAGTTCTAATGTCACTAATCAGTTCGGTGTCATCAGCAAAGAGAAACACTTCTTATTTTACACATTCAGGTAAGTCATTGATAAAAATGACGAACAAGATAGCACCTAGGACGGAGCCCTGCGGAATCCCGCTTGTGACTTTGTGGCATTTCGAGTAATTTCCATGAATGTGTACTCGCTGTTTCATTTTACTCAGGAAGCTCACAATCCAATGGCATGTCAATAAGCTTATAGCGAGCGCAGCGAGGCGGCGCAAAGCGCCGCTCGCGTAGCGAGCTCCATAGACAACGTGTACGAACGGAGGAAATTCGAGATGAAATCTGCACATTGTTCAAAGAAAATTTTGTTGACCCAAATGAAAAAGTTTTACATATCCCAATAATCCTTTGCGGTGCATAGCAACATGGTGGAATAGGAAGCGTTTCTTCGGAAAATTCTTCCCTCTAAATCGCATACATCATTTTCATTTAACAATAAAAAAATCCTTTTAAAACATTAAAGTAAACAACACATATGCTTAAGTAAAAAAAAACTACCTATCTGAACTTTTGCTGATATATGACGTCATTTCCTTCCCCGAATTTGTCCGACAATGTACGAAAACTGTCGAGCGCAACATGTCGAACATGCAGTATGACGTCACAGTGATCTCGCGTTTTCATTTCCAGCGATATATTTATAATTGGATCAAGCATCTGTAACGTGTAGGAAGTACTCAGTATCCGTGTTAACGGTAACTCTTGGCTGATTAGTTTTTTTTTGATAATTTTTTTTGCTTAGTAAATACACATGCAAGTTCCATGCTAAATTTACTGTCATATTGATCCAATCATATATACATACGTTAGGTAGGTGACAAAAAAATATTAAAAAAGAAAAGTCCAATTATTATTAGATCTACGTGCAGTCACGTCATTTTGTAATCATCAGAATAAATAAAAGAAAAAAATTAACCTGTTAAAATATTTACATGTATTTGTTATAGTTGCATATGTAGTCAAACCTTTCAATAATATTGGAGATCACACACAAAAAAGGGGGAGGGAACATGTCTACAACGCTATCATAGCGTACAAAAATTTAAAAAAAACAAAAAACAAAATTGATGTCACAGAGGAAAATAATTAAAACACAGGTAACAACAAGGAACAAAATGAGAAATAACATGGACACACTTATTGTTTTCTAATTTTAATGATCATTATTAAAAGGTAAAGGAATGCTAAAACATACTGTAGTTGTATTTACATAAAAAAACCTAACGGCTTTGTGTTTATCAAAATATTTTAATAAGTCTGTTTAACATTTTATTATTGCTCAGTGGTAGTTTGTTTAAGTGTATAAGCCTAGGAAGGGACCATTGGAATAAAAGTTTGATAACTTCGGGTTCCTTGCGGTGGTAAAAGTTTTCAAAACAAAGCCAAAGTTCTTTGCTTAGGGCAAGTCCACGGGTTGCATTTAACAATGATGACAGATGTATGGTTCCTTCTGCGCTCGCCCTAACAGTCAAACTGTAAAACATATTACTATATTGCTTTAGTTTGAACAGAATGCGCCTTTATCAAATGCTTTCATAAAGTCCACGTAGATGGAATGAACTGTCCCTCCTTTATCTAGGATTTGTGTCCATCTGTCAAAAACCTTAAAAAGTTGTAGTAAAGTGGATCTGCCGCCAATAAATCCAAACTGTTTGTCACTGAATAAATTTTGAGTGGTCATGTGTTCTACTATCTTCTTCCGGATTAGTTTCTCCATAACCATACATAGAACACTGGTGAGACTAACCAGTCGGTAACTGGACGGTGAAGTTTTATCTCCTTTTTTGAATAGTGCTGATATCTGACCAATTTTCCATTAATGTGGCACAATTCCGCTACCAAAACTTTCGTTGAAAATCAGGCAAAGTGGGGCATCAATAACATCTGCCAATTCAAACAACACTTTCGAATGTACTTGGTCCGGGCCAAGTGATTTGGTCGTGTTTAGTTCTTTCGATATCTTATTTATGTCTTCTTTGGTGATGGGTGCATCAGATGATGTTTCAGTACAGTAACTCTTTCCAGAATCAACTGGGTTCTCTGTTTCTGACGTGAATACACTGCTGAAAAATTCTGCAAGTACTTCTGATTACTCAGAGTCTGTTGTAGCCACAAAAAGAGTTCTGTCGACTTCGGTTATGAGAAATGAATTGCACAAAAGTATTTAACTAGGGTAAACTAAAAAGCTAAACATTTTAACATGATGGAAAAATACAACATACTTGTATAGTAGGGTACAAGAATAAATATGAAATAATAAGTTTTATCTATGGTGAGACTTTTTCATAAACCCCTATTGTTTCTATGAGTATATACATGTACCTTACAATTAATAAGATCACATGGGTTTATCTTATACTCCCTAAATCTATCTCACTGATACCATATCATTAGGTAAACTAAAAGTAAATGTAATAAGGCTGATAAGCATTATATATATTAACATCTATCGTATCAGTTATTTAGTTCTTCTTTTCGTGTTATAAATTGATCCTCGTTTTTCTGTAGTAATGGAGGAGGAGTCAACAAACGAAGCACAGGGACCGAATTTACTTTGTGGTGTTTGTGGACAAAGCTCTGCCCAGACGTGTAGATTATGTTTTGCAAACTTTTGCTCGAGTCATTTTCTTGCAGAAATGGACGTGCAGCGTATGAGTCCTTCATTAAAGTGGTACTGTAGAGATTGCAAGAATCTCATTTGTTACGAAAACGATGGTCAGTATAAACATTACAACGTTGAATCATTTTTTGATGTGTTAAAAGAAAAGATAATCCTAGAAAATGAACAGATGAAAAGAGAAATAAAGCCCTTCTATGGAAAGGTACTAGAATTCATTTCGAAACAGAAAATGGAGATTCCTTACGCCTATAAAACAGCCAAGGAACTTCTTGATACATGTGAACGTCTTTTACTTGAACAAGTAAAAAGTGCAGCACTATACTTAGCAAATGTTCTCAAAGTAAAACAAAGGACACAAATGGCCCATATCGAACACCTTAAGAATGTGTTTGAAGAAAAAATGGACAATTTGGAAAGTGTTATACAACAAAATACAGATTTACTGATCTCAAACGACAAGTCAAAATTGTGTAAATTTGAATCAAAAATTGCTACTTTTCACACTTGTCCCGAAATAACTGGACTCGAAAAACCAGTATTCAAACCAAATTTGCTAGTCCATGAAAATTTTCCCCACTTCATGGGCGAAGTAACTCATCAACGTTCAGAAGACTCCATTATTCACTTTGATATCAAAACCAATAATTTTGAAAGAACTCAGAAAAATATACAAGAGCATCTTGTTGCTTTGAAGGCTTTGAAGAGTAACTCTCCGACGAAAGGTTTTTTTGATATTGCTTGTGTCGATTCCAGTAGAGTTTTAACGAGCGGGGCAGAAAAACGAGTAGACATGTTGGATGCTAATATGACAGATGAGAGCCGTATCCAAACATACAAAGTATCATGCAAAAGCCCATATATTACTATGTCGTCCTCTATGGAGATTTTTTACAGTGCTAGAAGAGACAATACTATAAAGAAAATTGAAAGTTTGGACTCAAACGAAATAACGACCATTTTATATTTTTTGAAAGTTGAACCACGAGGACTAGCGTTCAACTCATTTGGTCACCTACTTGTCTGTGTGTACAGTAAAAAGGATAAACGTTCTTTCGTCGAGCGCTATAACAAAAATATGGAAAAGGTTCAAGAAATCGAGCACAATGGTGACAAAAAACTGTACGAGGAACCTTGCTTTGTGTGCTGCAATCGGAATGGCGACGTCTGTGTAGCAGACCACGGACTGAATGCCATCGTTGTTGTTGACCAGTTTGGGGTCTTCCAGTTCTCGTACCAGGGCCAAAACGTGAAATCTTTCCGACCATATAGTTTGGCCACAGACCGTTTGTGTAACATAGTGATCACAGACAACGCTAACCACGAGATTCACCTGCTGGATAAATATGGCCAATTTTTAGGATTTCTGACGACTGGCCCAAAAATTAAAAGACCAGGGGCAGTTGATATGGACGAAGAAGGAAAGGTATGGATTGGGGAATCAATGAGTGGGAAACTGCACGTGTTGAACTATTTGGTCGAAAACATGGTGGAAACTGATGATATTTCGTCCACGGGACGAATTAATTGATTGAAACAACATTGTAACTGAAGTAGTGCAATCTTATGAATCATTTGCAAAGAATCAACGTATATTATTCAATGCTTTTACATAGAATATACTATCTTGATTTTAATAAAAATATTTTAAGGTTTTCTTTAAGACCATTATTTTGTGATAAAACCAGCGGTCTGTTTAAAGTGTTTTAAAATACAGCGTTCACGATTTTATTCAGTTCTAAAATATACTATAGGCCTATGTTATATTTCCGTTGGGATATGGTGATTAGTTCTGTACCATTTGATATTAGTTATCATCCTAACTTAGTGTTTACTTGCCTTTAAATTTGGCACGTGTTAATCAGTGGTGTCATTTACACCTATTTGAATACCATATTTAGATAAAAAGTACATCAGTAAATTCAGGTAACCGTTTGCCCGTTCAAAGTTTGTCATGATAATAACGAACGCTTAACGCTTATTTTGGCTGAAACAAGTTCATGTACTTGTGTTTACCTTATCAAAAATATACAGGAAATAAAAATTAAGTTTACGAATTCGTACAAGTCTGCTTCAGCTTCATATCGATTAAAAACAATTCTTGAACATTTATCTGGAGGAGTTTACTCAGGTAAAGGCAGAACTATGGCTTACAAATGAAGACATTGACATTTGAAAAATTTAGTCCCTTATAATTTACACTTTTGTTTTTATCAAAATCCGATATCAATGCTTCATATTTTGTTGATGTCATCAATTTTGTATTAACGTAGATTTTAGCTCATCAACTCTTTTTATTATTTTAATAAAAAAAACTAAGACAAGACGTGAGCTCAATTTACCACGTTTTTATTTTCTTATTCCTATACAGCTAACTTTCTGCTTGACCGACATTTCAATGTTAAATATCACGTTTTTCTATTATGTTCATGATGAAAATTAATTAGCATTCAAATCCCGCAAATTATATTACCTAAATTAGTTTTTTTTCGAAAATCAATTAAACAGAACATGACTGCTCGTCAAATAAGAAGGAAATAAAGAATTTTTTTTTCGATTTTTTTGTTATGGAGAGAGGAACGCACAGATCAAAAGAGAAATATCGCTTTATTGTATCCATAATATTTATATATATATATAGTCACGTGATAATTGTCCCTTATTGTGTTACAACCCCCAGCCTCTTAAATATCCTGTCTGAAGGTGAAAATAGAAACTCATATCAGATTGTTGATAAAATATTTTCTAGACACTAAAATGCTATTTCTAGGCAGGTAACCCAGATTTTCATTGTGACGTAGGTTTAACAGTGTTTTTTCTTATAACAACCATAATTTGCAGTTATAACAAATTTATTCCGAATACATTAGCAAATGTCTCATGGATATAAGACGCAACAACTTGGACTTGGTATGAAAAAAGTCGTTTTTTGTGAGGAAAAATCCATTGTTGGTGGTATAAAACACGTATTTAAATTATTTGATAATCATATGTTCTGTAGACTCAAAGCAAAATGTATTGGCTAGATTTAAAAACAAAACAAAAGCGTACATTTAAAAGCCCCTCAAACTTGTCGAGTTTAAGAACGCCACTGGAAATTAATAGTTGACGGGGATATGTGACGTGCACATTTCTATATTTTTATATGTTATGTAATTATGATATAATGAATAATATTTGATATTTTAGCTAAACATGTAAAATAATAGATAAAATATCGAATAGTGTTGATTATATAATAATTACGAAAAATATAAAAATATAGAAATGTGCACCTTCACAGCTAGATTTTTCAATGCAAACAGCATAAAAGTACCCGGATGATAACGTTGAGTGAGGTATACCGAGTACCCTCGAATTTTCCCGTAAATCCAGTCATTTAAGCTATGTTCCTTAAGGAGATTATAACAAATGTAATATCTTATCTGTTTGTGATAGAAAGGAGTTCTGTCAAAGTGGGTAACCTACAAGATAAAAATTGACAAAGCGAAGGGATGCAGACCCACAATTTTTAATGTGAATGTATCAAGAATATTTTAGAAGCATATCAATGAAATCTAGAGACAAAGTATACTTCAAAAACACAAAGAAAAAGAAGGGTGTCATTGTTCATCCAATTTAGTTTAAGTATAATACATCTGAATGTTTTCTATGATTGACATGTGGTGATAACAAACAGTGTTCAAAATCAAAAGTTCCAAAGAAAAATATAAAACAGGAGCAGAGCAAACAAGGACCTCTAAGAGGTAGGATCATGTGCCATTGATGAGTGAGCATCCTCTGCTGATCGGTCACACCCGCCCTGTGCTCTTTGTCGTAATCGGTATAACGGAAAAGTCCGTCGACAATCAGGTGCCATGGAGGAGTAAACATCCTTCTCTCAAAACATGATTTAATGATTCACACGAAAGCTGGTATCTGCAGTTTTGTGTGAATCTTTATCACCTTCGTAAAGGTTATCTAAGACTGATTGCGACAATACCGAGGGAGTGTAATAATGCAGATAAAATTTAGACAATTTTAGACACACTTGGAATGCTTAAGGTAGCTCGCGGGTTTACTGCTTGCGAGAAAACCTACCCTGAAAATTTGTCCGCGTGATCGATAGGTTTCAAAGATTTATTTCTAAAATTTATTTGAGATTCGTCTGCGTAGTAATAATTTTATCGTGATTCAAACACAGTGTCGCTGATAAAATCAAGCAACGCCATTTCAATGAAATATATAGTAAAATGCATATCTTAGTCGAAAACCGCATTTCAAAACTATGCTTCAAACTTTTAAACGATCTAGACGAACTTAATTTTACTCAACACAATAACAGAAGAGATTATTTTGAATCAATTCATAGAAAAAAATCAATATGTGTTCTCGGCCAATTTTTCGTAAAACAACTTTAAAGATTTAAAAGATTTCACAAAATCCTATATTCTTATCACGACGTTAGCCCGACGTTATCAATTTCTTTCGTCTGAAAACCAAATATGAAAATGCGCTGGTTGACCAGACTAGCTGATTTACACATATTAGAACATGCAAATCTAATTAACATTATAATGAATGTTTTCGAACGCATGAAGGAAATTAATGTAAGGTTGTGAAGAGAAGAAACATGGCTACTTATCCTTTCAATGAATCAGTCATGCATTCAATGCAAAAATAATTACCATACACGTATTGACATATAAAAAAGTTTGTAATCGCATAATAACGATAACTAGCTAAAGCCAAAATGATTTTAATAGTTAGATCGGTATTTCAAAATACAGAATTCATAATTGTGAAACGAGCGAACTTAATGCATAAGGTTCAATTTATTTACAATGTACTTGTCTAAACAACAAATTAAAGAGTTCCAACGCACACTCATACCTTATAGAACTCAATGCGACAATGTATGTCATCTTTAAATTTTTAGCTCTTGATAATTATAAATGTTTTCTATAAACTGCAATTTAGCTTTTTAAAAAATTTCATTTTATGTTTCTAAAGATCATTTGTTATTTCTAAAAGAATTGTATGAGTTTGTTATGACGGTCAACTCTTTTCGTCGAATCCTATTGTGACGTCAGCAAACCCGCGAGCTACGTTATGCCAAAGAGGAAATATCTACGCTGGTGTATTTTTTCTACTACGGCAAACGAATGATTGATTTCTTGAAGAAAAATATGGACTATAGATACATTACTTAATCTCCATTGTGTAAATTTGGTAATTTCTACATTGTTTTAATACGTTTAACAATGATTTATATAGTTTATTTTTTGATAAAAATTTGGCTAAACATTAGTAAAGGAAATTAAAGCAAGTTTATGTTAATCAAAATAACTGTACAGCAAGAATATTAATTCAAATTGTTTCAACAACAAAACTTAAAAAAGGGTTTCTTGTTGAAATGAAATTAGAATAAGTCATAAGGTCTTGGAGCTTAGAATGTGTTCATTTAATATGATGTTAATCCATTTTCGATGCTGCTGTATTGTAGACATTTCAACACTTGGTAACATTGTTTATTTGCTTGTGCAAACATTTTAGTATTTCTCTGTATAATATGTATTAGAAGATGCTTTCCTTAATTAGAAAACAGATGTTGTTTCCCGTCCAAATTTCTTCACAAATTCTTTGGCATGTAATCGCATTGGATAATTCTGTCCATTTGATTAGCATGGGGATGTAACCAATCTTAACAATGTTTTTACGAAAAAAAAAATTGAGATACCAGTAAGGGAGTTTATATTTAGCAGCATTCGCCAGGCAACACGAACTAAACTTTAAGAAATGTCTGGTTTAGATAAGGTTTTTACTGCTGCCACCCTCTTGGTGTTTATGATAGTCTTAGGCCTCAAAGGTAAGGATCATTCATACACACTTCCTTGATATAACATGTCGATACAAAACGGGCTTTCTATTCTTTTGATTTCAATATTTCTAAGGATATAGCTTAACATTTCATGATTTATTTATGAGTCGACAGTAAATACTATATCTTATTTTATTCCATCTGAACCGAGTTTCATGTGAGCTTATCTAAATACCAGATATCCATCGCCAGTCCGTTCTATATTTTTATTTTTTTGGAAAATTATTTGCATGTAATTGGGTTTTCCAAGAAGACAACTACTTTGTACACATTTGGTATAAAAATATGTACAAAGTAGTTGTCTTCTTGGAAAATTCATTTCAAACATATGACCGAATATGATTGTTTTAAAAGCTAGAATTCAAAAGTCGATACTTTAATGTATTTTGGGGAATTTTTTCATACTATAGTTCTTAGAGATATTAAATTCAACATGCATTCTTCCTAAAAGATGACTAATAAAAAAGTTCGATTTTTGGAAAACATTTCCCTTTTAATCGTTATTCATAAAAAACAAAGGTCCCTGGTGTAATTGAAGTAATACAAAAAGCACCCGTATATTAAGTGATAAACTGGTAAACCGTCTTACAGTGAACTAAAATGTCACTTCGTCATTGGATAAAACGCGTTGCGTGAGTTTTGTCAATATTTCTGTACACAGGAAGAAGCAAATCATAGAAGGCAACATGGCTGCTTTAACTTCATTTTCATTACATTATTTTTCAATTAACATTTTTTTTTATTTAACCTTAAAGCATTTGTGCCCTTGACAAAACACCTAAAACATTTGTTATCCAAAGTACGCGAAAATAAATAAAGCTGCTATAGTCACTATCTATGAATTTTAACAACCCGACATAGTGCTGTAGATGGTCAGTAATAAACCAATTGAGTTAAACATAACTTCGCTTCTTCTGCAGGCAATGTATACCTTTCGGCACAATATAACCAAAGATGCACAAATGAATTATATGCTTGTGTTAACAATATTCAAGTTTCCCTTGACAAAGAGATAGTTTGCAGGTAAGAAGTTTTAATTGTTGTGGTAAACAATGGAAGTATCAAAACAACCAATAACCTTTCTTCCACAAATACTCTAACCTCTACCCCATTGCACTAATCTATATTAACTTATTAGGGCACAGGTATGGCTATCTTTGAAGTTCTCAGTTTTGAGTCACAGTTTTTAATTATATTTTCAGGTCTTCACAAAACTATTTTGAATGTCTAAACAACGCCGCAAAGCACTGTGATTTTAATGGTGGGACTTTAATAGATCTTATAGACAAAGCAAGACAACAAATGTCCTTGTATTGTAAGTGAACATTTCTTATTAGGTTAGTGATACATTTGTGTCTTTATGTTAACATACAAATCCAATTCTGCCTTTAATTTGACTTCTATCATCTAAATCAGGAATAAATATTCATATTTAAAGATCAAGTTTTAGGCGGTTCAACTTGCATATAAACTTGATTAGTATTTGAAATACTACCAATTCAGGACAAAACAGAGTTTATTAAAGACAATATCACTAATCAATTCTTTTAACGTTAAAAGATTACATTTTTATAATTGCTCATGACGTTACCGCAAACCAAACTGTTAGATATGGTATGACGGTTAAGTTGTTCATAAGTACATGTCATTTAAAATTATCAATATCCTTCATCATACATGCACAATACATCTATTAAAATTTAAGATTATGTAAAATTCTGTTTTATATCAACTGTAGAAAAGACATAAAACGTTTTCTAGGATACCAAGACCAAAAATATGTGTCATAGAAAAAACAAGGCTTTATCGTATCGTGAACATATATTTTCATAATTAACAATAAGAACGTGGGTTTTTTTGTCAATCAATGCTAATATAATTGACGCTAAGTTTCATCTAAATTGTTATAAATGACAGTTTTCTTTTTCAGGTCCTGAGCCCTTCATTAGTATTTCAGCAATCAGTGCTCTCTGTCTAATTCTGGTGACTCTTTCCAGTATGCTGTTGCATGTTGCGATAATAAACAATTACCTAGAATGAAAACGTGATTTAAGAGGATAACAGCGCACATTCTCATTAAATATATACCCATATGTTTACAAGAAATTTCAAGAATGAACAATACACTTTAGATTTTGCATTTGCTGCGCATTGTGTATCAGACACTTAAACGTTTCTCAAAAGTGTTCAAACGAATCCTACTATTTTGTGAAATTCACAATTTCTCAAGATTTTATGTATAACTGCTTTTATTATTCTTTACATCTTTTCGAAGATATGCTTAAAATGTAACAATGGTATGAACTGCTAATTATCTGTACAATAAGATACAGTTTTTATCCCCAAAGGAAAATAATCCATACAATATATAATTCTCTCAGAAATTTCTAGATCCAATGTTTTTTTTTTTCTAGTGACTCATATCTTCCAATAATTTTAACTTGAATGATAAAACTGGCACAGCTGAAACATTATTTACGATATCTGTAATGAAGTGTTTTGCAGTAATTGTAGAAAATGTATAAGTTGATTTTAATTTAATTCTCACATTTACCTTTAAATGTGATTAGGTAACAGATATTTAGGTTTATTATTAAGAATAGTATTTGATAATTCTCTAATTTTGTTTCAATTAATATTGAATATATTTAAACGTATATATTCAGATTTTATAAAAGATTCATCTTGTAAAGCATTCTTTTTAAATACGATTTCAAAAAGGTGCACTTGCATGCATTCAATGCTCTTTAAGTATGTCGAACCC
>NC_069117.1:2164221-2238916 GCF_025612915.1 Magallana angulata
AATTTTACTAAATCCAAACAGTTGTAAGACATGTAATTTCAGAAAGGTGTTATCTTCCTAAAGTTGTCTGGTGATTTCTCACGACATGCCTTACTAGTGCCTAAGATTATCAATTATTGACAGTCGGTGGAGATTTATTACACAGTGATATAGTGATCCCCGGAAAGAAGCAGAGGAAGGTAGATCAATATATAGTTCAGTATTTTTATTGTATTAGAATCTATGGATAGCTTAAGATTAACTAACACTTGAAATACAGATGGTTTTTTTATTGAGTAAAAAAATATTTGAACTACTTTGACTTATAAACTTTTTTAAATTATCAAATTTCGTTTTAAAAATCGATAACTTCTATCACATGATTTTTAAAGATCGTCGAAGAATTTCATTTAGTTAAAGTGAAATTATTCTGTGGGTAAAATTGGATCAGGTAGAACCTGATATACATGTGTCTCTTCATTCCGTCATCTCCCTAATAAGTAATGACAGATACTTTTGAAACATGTCGCCCGGTCTTCAAATCCTATTGATTTACAAATCCAAAGGATTTTATGACAGTTTTACAGAAATTTTGCAATAAAAATTTAAAAAAATAAAGAAATTGTGAGATCAAAAATAAATTAACAATGCGGATATTTTGATAAAAACATTAACTTCTAGGGAAGAAAACCAATATCCCTGTTTTTTAGGAGTAACTGAATCTTGCTGAATGACAAACACAATGATAACCTGCATTGAAATGAAGTATTACACAACAATGTCAACATTTTTATCTTCTCGGCTTTGGGCAAAGAGCAATGTTGGTTATTTTTAACATATATAGACAGTGGAAACGCATTAAGGGTAAAAACGTGGTTAACTCTGCTAACACAGTGTTAGCTTATCAATGCGTTAAATTGCTGAATTCAACTACTATGGAATCATTTTAATTCGTGGGGGTCAATTTTCGTGGATTGTTGGTTTTTTGCTTATTTGTGGGGATGTAATTTCGTGGGTGCGTTAGTTTTCAGTTTCAGTAAGAAAGAATACTCTTTCTAAAAAAATTTTCGTTGAGGGTGTAAATTCATGGGGAAGGGCTACCCACGAATACTACGAAAATTAAGCCACCACGAATTCTAATGACTCCAGAGTACTACTTTAGCTATTCACTTGGTATGCATGTAACATATCATTATCCTAACCACTGCTTTCATCTTTAAGAACATTTTTAAACAAACT
Organism: Magallana angulata; assembly: GCF_025612915.1. Lineage (NCBI taxonomy): Eukaryota > Metazoa > Mollusca > Bivalvia > Ostreida > Ostreidae > Magallana > Magallana angulata. The sequence continues at coordinate 2,165,440 of NC_069117.1, forward strand.
TGCCATGGTATCTTTCACACTGAAATCTAAGCATTTTCTAGTTTTGTTTTTAAAAAATTAACCTGACATATTTTAATTAAAAAACCACACTTAAAATATTAATAAAGTGTTATTTTCTTTTTTATCCTTTGTCGTGAATTATAGATCATAGTTTCGTCTGAAATTTCTAATAAAATATTATGACTAGATATTTATAGACATAAACTACCCGGTGGGACTGAGTCCAAACACTGTGTGATGTTTGGAACGACAATATCGTTGATACATCGAATCAAAAACACTTTTTTAATTTCATGATTGAATTGGATGGAATACTCAACCAGCTTTCAAAAACATATCAATTGTGAATGAATAAGCTTTTCATTGTGCCAAAAAACATCTGAGTAAAACATATTCATGATCAATAAAATTCAAGACATTGGGCTGCGTTCAATATCGTAGGTGCTAGCCTAGTCGCTAGGTCGTTGATATCTAGATCTATTGAACGCACCGTTAGGTCTCAGAATTGAAGATGAAAATATTTAACTAAAGACGAATTACATCGACATTTTGTTAATTTCAAGCGGAAATATACATGTTAAAATTCATTACAACTTAAAAGATAAACAAAATATCACTAAATAAATAGATTTCATGTTGGTTATAAAGTGGTACCTAAGGTGCCTATCTTGAATTTGATGCATAGCATAAAATATTTAAGCTACGAATATCTACGTAGCGGCTAGGGTAGCAAGGGACAGTATTTTTGTAAAAATGAGAATTGCTGTACTTGAAGGCTTATGAGTGTTGCTAAAATTCATGAACTGATTTTTAATGATTATCATTAGTTAGAGGGGTGTCTCTTGTTGAAATTGATATGCAATATGTAGGCCCCTTATGTTAGGTACATGAGAATCAGAGGTAAAATGCGAAACCTGCGGCTATGACTGTTGTGCTGACTTTTCACAGTGAAATTGCAAGTTACAGACGGGAGGTAAAATAACACGAAAAGTAGGTGGATGGGACATTGTAAACTATACAGCGGTAAGTTTCTGACATGTGATAGTGCAACATGCACGTGGTACGGAAGGTCAACCCTCTGCAGGGAATTAACTGGGGGAGGTCTAAAAAGCTGAAAAATCATGAAAAATTAGCAAAATATGAAAGGGTCAAAATCTCATCAAAACCAGTATGTAGAGAATTTTACAGGTTTTGACTAGTAATTTTCTTCAGAAATTGGTGATTGGCCTTATAAAGAGTGAATTAAAGGTATTTGTGCTGAATGGGAACTGAGGAAATTCTAGTTACAGAGTTCCGAAGACATGCATCCCTTGGCTACAATGAATTGTATAAAAAAAACTGTCCCCTGCCACCTTCAAGACTACATGGTATTTTCATATTCTCCTTTAAGTGTAATTTTGAGTGGATTTTGTACCATAAATAATACATTTTGTGAAAATGGATGATTTTCTTTGCTATAGATGTCATTACATGATTTTATTAGCTAAAATGTTCAAGGGGAGTAACTCCCTCTTAAATGTGTAGAATGACCACCACTAGAGTAAATTGGCTAAGAGAGTTGGTATTTCCTATCCTGATGACAATTAATAGGCTTAAGTTAATTACTGAGATAAGAATAAATAATTTAAAACAGTTTTTATCAATTAAATCATTAAATTTATGATTTTGCAGTCATTTTGCTGTTTGATTTTATGAAATAACATTAAGCCACCTGACTTATATCACCCAATATTTTTAAAACAGCATATTTTTATTTCAAATGAACTTTATATGTAGACAAATGCAGTTATCAAAGTATACAATATGTCAAAAAACTCAAGTTTTTGCTCCTTCCTATCAAAAAATGGTATTTTAGATGTATTTACAGAATTGAAAAAGCCACCCCCTCTTTCCAATGGACTCCATTACCATTACATGTAGGATACGTAAATGTACATTTGACCTTGAAATAACATCTGCTATGATAATTACTCTTGAAATGAACAAAAAACAACATATTTGTACCCTTTTATTGTTATAAATGCATCAAAAATGTAGAAAAACATGAAAAATTTGAACATTTTTCATGGAATTCTCATCCGTCCCCAGGAACCTGGGTGTGTTTGAATTTCATTTTAATTAAACACACACATCACACTCATAGGTCTTAATAATTTAGCAAAGTTAAAAGGAGACTAGAAACCAGAATATATAAGATATCCACTAAATATGATTATAGGCTTAGTTTTTCATGAAAACAAGAAATCACATGTAGGGCGACATGACTTTTTGTGAATAAAAATGCTACAAATCATCCATTTACCAAAAAAAGCCATTTACCAAAAAAAGATCAATTTTAAATATCAGTGATGGTTGTTTTCAAATATGTGTAAGAAATGACTCAAGGAAACTGCCACAAGTTTCATAATATTAGGTTAAAGTGTTCAAACTAATACTTCTTGTGAAAATCAAAAGATAGGGGGAGGGTATACATGTAAGGGTATTTCTAAGTGATGTGATGCTTTTATCATGATAATATCAAGCAGATGTATGTAGTATTGAATAAGGTTTCTTATTTTAGGAGGTTGAACAACAGTTGACCTCTAAAAGATTAGGTAAAGATGCTTTATTTGTGGAGAGCCCTGTGAATCTGTGTTTAATAGAGGAAAGTGGAAATGGTGGGTTCACTTAAATGGCCATATTTTTCTTAAACCTCAATGGAATTGGCAAAATGTGGTGTACTTTTTTTCAGAATAGCATAAGCTTTTTAATTTTAAGACAAGATGACTTTTCGGAGAATGTTAGTGTATGTTAAAGGTAGCAAGGGACAGTTTCGAATAAAGTACCCGTCAATATTTTTGTAAAAATGAGAATTGCTGTACTTGAAGTATGCTGCCTATGACCTTCACAACAACTGAGCAAGATCAATTGCAGTAGTTTAACCTTTATTGATGTGTGTACAAGTGGTTAAATCTGAAAACATAACAAAGCGTTCATTAACATACAAAAATACAACTAAAAAAGCACAGATGTACTGTGCAATACAAGAAAGATTGCATGACTAGATATTTGACTATTTTGGTGTAAAACAAATGAACCTGATCTATTTGATAAGGAAAATCCACATTTTACAACATGCCATTTGCACTACATTTTCGCGCGGTTTCTGAATGTAAATAAACAACCTAATACACATGTATACTTGTCATAATGCACTTAATCCTTCCTACAGTTTTCTGTCAATGTGTTTAATCTAAATACTACAAAAAGTTAAAAATGTTAAGTCTAATGATGAACCTGATTAAGCTTGAATACACAAAACATTGCTATAGAGTGATTCTATAAATAGCACACTGGTGGCAGATAAACAAAGTCAAAACCTGCATAAAATTACCGCCTTGCAAATCAGAAAACATATATATGCATTCATAGAAATTAGACATATTACAAATTCTACTTACTCCATTGTGCTCCAATGCTTGTCAAACAAATGAGTATGTGAAAATAAATGCAGCCCTGCTTGGCTACCCGTTGCATGTACACTGTACAACTTATCCGGAACATGTGGGTCAAACATAAAATACAAACAGCGCAGATATAATATTTCCGGAATAAGTAACACTACACTCCCCGTCTTATATCATATTGATATAACAAATAACTGATATTGAACTAACACAAATATATCACTAAAATGAAACTGATACACAACGTAAATACATGTACATGTACATGTAATCACTATTCCAGAAGAAGTACCATCTCCGCAATAGGTCTGGTGTAGGTCGTCACCTTTCCATCCTTGACGACACGAATGACAGCCTTTCGGACCAATCTGTCGTTGCTCTCAATTGGGCGCTCGACTATCCCCAATGGCCACATATTCCTATGAACATCTTTCTCGCGCAACAAAACAATGTCTCCGGTCTTCAGATTCTGTTTGCTAGAACACCACTTACGTCTCCTCTGTAAGCTCTCCAAATAGGTGGCACGCCACTTTTTCCAAAACATATCAGATAACACCTGGACATGTTTCCAACTTGCAGAGTACATATCTTTGATGCTCAAATGGTCCGAGATTGTTCCAATCTCTCCCTGCTTCTGGGTCAGTAAAATGTTTGGACTCAATACCATAGGAGACGATGGGTCTGTATCAATCGCCGCTATCGGGCGGGAGTTGAGAATTGCACAGACTTCGGCCATAAGCGTAACTAGCACCTCATGTGTCAGATCTTTAGGCCCTTCTTGAAGAAGCATAGAATCCAAGATCTTGCGAGCACTGCCAATAGCCCGCTCCCAAACACCCCCCATGTGAGATGCATGGGGAGCATTAAACAACCAGGTTGCTCTGTTATCCTTCAGGTAGGTCTGGACCATCTTGTCTTCGACATTTACCGCATTCACATTGAGGTCGTTCACGGCTCCAATAAAATTAGTGCCCTTATCAGAGCGAAAGAGTTTAACTGGTCCGCGCAAGGCTACAAAGCGTCGTAGGGCATTGATGAAACATGAGCTAGACATGTCCTCTATAACTTCGATGTGAACCGCACGTGTGGTTAGACAAGAAAATAACACAGCCCATCTTTTGCTCTGAGCGGACCCACCACGCGTCTTTCTGGTAACCACCGGCCATGGACCAAATACGTCAAGTCCTACAGATATAAATGGGGGTCCTGGGGTGAGCCGATCCAAAGGAAGATCTGCCATCTTCTGCTCCTGGGGTGTCCTGCGGAGTTTCCGGCAAACAACACATGAATAGATAATGGACGAAATAAGTCTCTTTCCTCCAAGGATCCAAAAGCCATGAGAACGCACGGCGCCTTCAGTAATTGCTCTTCCCTGGTGGAAAACTTTCTTGTGGAAGAAACGTACCAGTAGAGTAGCAACATGTCCATTTGGAACTATAACAGGGTTCAACGAAGCAAGTCCACTGCCCAGCAAGTTGTTGAGACGGCCTCCAACTCTCAGCAAGCCAACATCATCAATGTATGGAGATAAATCTTGAATGCGACTGTTCCTAGGTAGGTTATGTTTTCCTTCAATTGCTTCGAGTTCAGCCTTAAAGGCCTGACGTTGCACACATCTAAGGATGAAGTGCTCCGTGTCTTTGAGCTCAGATTCATGTTTGGTGTTCTGGCACAAGTGCCAGCCTGTACAGTCATTTGAACCTCTGTAGGAGGCAGACACATGGCGAAGGGTAGACAGTGCAGACAAAAGACTGTCCCATGTAGAGAATTTTGCGAAACGATCCTCCATTGAAGTCAGATTTTCTGATAGGTCTGCTTTAAATGCACTCACTTCCGGTCGAATATCTTTGTCTTCGTCAGGGCTGACAAGTGGATAGTCAACTTCTGGTCCAATCTCTGTTAAGTCTTTTGAACAAAACTGCTCTGGTCCAGTGAGCCAGGTGTCCAACATATTTCTCATATCAGAAACTGATCCCCTAGTTGCTGCATCAGCTGGATTCAGGTGAGTAGGTACATAATTCCACTGGCTAGGGGTTGACACCGCATGAATACGTACTATCCTATTGCTTACATAATTGTAAAAACGTCTTGTTCTATTTCTAATGTACCCCAATACGACCTTGCTGTCTGTGAAGTACCTAATAGAGGACGTTGGGATAGAAAGATGATCTGAGACGAACTCTCCAATCTCCGTTGCCAATACGGCTCCACAAAGTTCCAAACGTGGAATACTGTGTCCTGCTGAAGGAGCGAGCTTTGACTTTCCCATTATGAATCCTATGTAATGATTCACCTTCAGGTAAGCTGCGGCAGCAATCGCTGTTTCGGATGCATCAGAGAATATCAGCACTTGTGGGTCTGGGGCTAAGCTTAGCGAACTTGGAACAAACATACGGGGAATCCTTAGAGTGCTCAGCTGGTCTAGGGACATGCTCCAACTCTCCCATCTATCTCTGTGCTCTTCGGGTAAAGGATCATCCCAGCTTGGACTTCTTGTACACATCTCACGTAGAATCATCTTTCCACAGATTGTCAGTGGAGACAGGAAGCCTATGGGGTCAAAGATACTATTGACCTTGGAGAGGATTCCTCGTCGAGTAAAGGGGACATCAGCATCTGGCTTCTGGAAGATGAAACAGTCAGAACTCAAATTCCAGGCCAATCCTAGGCTGTGCTGAACCAAATTGTCATCGTCACCAATTGAGAAATCCTTTATGTCCTTTCCTAGGTCATCTGGAGGAAACGCATCCAATACCTCTTGTACATTTGATACGATCTTGTGCAGTCGTATTTTACCTTCTTTGTCTAGTGCCTTCTGAGTTCGCCTCATCAGGTCAATTACTTCAACAGGAGTTGGTCTAGACGTCAATGCATCATCAACATAAAAGTCCTGGTTTACAAAGCTAACGACCTCAGTATCCGCATCTCGTACTGCACGCCTTAACCCGTATGTCGCCACGGCAGGGGAAGGTCTGTTCCCAAAAACGTGGACAGTCATACGATACTCGATCATCTTACGATGTGGATCATTGTCTTCGTACCAGTAAAATCGTAAGTAGTCTCTGTCCCTCTCATTCACAAAGAAACGGTAAAACATCTGCTGGATGTCACCAGCTATGGCACATGAATCCTTGCGAAATCGCAACAAGATTCCGAGCAAGTTATTGGTTAAGTTGGGTCCAGACAAAAGAGCATCGTTAAGTGAACATCCCTGATGTACTATCGAGGAATCAAACACAGCACGAACCTTGCCAGGTTTCTTTGGGTGTGTCACAGCAAATATTGGGATGTACCAGCACTCGTGTCCATTTGGTATCTCTGGTGCCCTCTCTGCTGCTCCTGTGTTGAATATGTTTTCCATGAATTCACGCATCTGCTTTAGTTTTTCAGGATTTCTCTTCAAACTGTTGTCTAGGTTGATGGCCCGTCTGAAAACTTGAGCCTTGTTGTTCGTCAAGGTTGGACGCGTGTTCTTGAAGGGGAGGGGAGACGTCCAATTTCCCCTGGAGTCCATATGAAACGTTTGATCCATCATTGATAGAAACTCTCGATCCTCTACTGAATTTCCAATCTTGTTGTCATGTCTATCTGTGTAAAACACACTATCCCCCTTAAAATCTAGGGTCTGAGAAGATCCGTTGTTTAGAGGGCCTTGAACCTTAACATGAAGACTGTTTTGGCATGGAGTAAATATTGTCCCTCTACCATCATGCTGAATGTTAGTCTTTAGAACACTGAGATCGCTCGGCTTGTGACGACCATCCAAACAAACGTCACCAATTATCACCCATCCAAGGCTCAGTTTTTGTGCGAAGGGAGATGCCGAGGGTCCTGTCACTTGACCTTGCACCTGATGTACGTCCACCAAGTCCCTACCAATCAAGAGCTGTATGCTGACATCTTTGCGGAGTGGGGGGAGTTCATTGGCGATGTGTCGTAAGTGAGGATGAGCACGGGCAACCTCTGGGGTAGGAATTTCCATCACATTATCTGGAATGTCATTACACTCTATAATGGGCGGCAGCTTGTGATAAGCAAGTCTGTCCATAGACTGAATACAGAATCCAACTGCTCTTCTCCCAGATGCCTCAGTCACTCCAGCACAGGATTTAAGTCTATAAGGGATAGGATCAGATGTGACCCCAAGTTGGTTCAAAAGTTCAGAGCGCGCTAGGGTGTGATTGCTCTGGTCGTCAAGCAACACATACACAGTCACAGCATCTTGCGGACGATCAGTGGGAAATACCTTCGCTAGAACGATCTTAGCACAGGAGCGTCCACCATTAACAAAGCCGCAGAGTGTAGTACATTTAGAGGATACCTCTGTTCCCTCCCCGCCATAATTGTTTGCCGTTTCTGAACTGTTGAAGGTTGTTCTTCTAGTATTGGACTCAGTAACGTGCAGTGCTGTTGGGTGTAGTTCACTGTCACATTTCTCACACTGTATGGGGTGTTTGCAGTTTTTCATCAGATGGTTATTTGATGCACAGCACTTAAAACAGATGCCCTTCTTCTTTAACAAGTCCTTGCGCTTTTTCATATCCCATCTTGAGAATTCCCTGCAGTGGTTTAAAGAATGATCTGATAAATGTATCGGGCACACTTTGTCTGGAGGCCCTGAAGTGTTAGTATGGACATCTGTCTTCCGGACAACCACTGACCTCTGGTCTGTAGTCATGCGTGACGTGGTAGATGGTTTACCTGTGGTTGTTTGAGTCTCTATGTGAAAAAATGCGGGGTCATTGCGAATTCTGCTCAACTCACGTACAAAATCCAATGCAAAGGAGAAGGGTGGATAGGATACGTTGTGTTGCCTTTTGTAATTTGCCGCTCTTGTCGTCCATTTCTCCTGTAGATTAAAAGGAAGCTTGTGGATGATGGGTGAAACTCCCGAGGAAGAGTTGAAATATGATAGTAATGTGGAGTAATGCGGATTTCCCATTAATGATTCAATCTCTATCATAATATCCACTAACTCATATAACTTTTTATTCTCCTTGTTCCCAAGTCTTGGAAATGAATTAAGTTTGTGCTTGATGGATGCCTCCACCATTTCCGGGGCACCGAACCGCTCGTCCATACGTTCCCATATCCTCTTAACTCCCTGTGATGGATCAGAACCTAGTGATGATCTGATAGTCTTAGCGTGTCTAGCTGAATCTGGTCCCAGCCAGCGAATAAGTAGATCCATTTCTTCAGAAGGGCTCACATGTAGCTCAAACATGATGCTCCTGAAATTAGTCTTCCACGCAGAGTAATTCTCTGGCTTTTCATCAAATGTTGAAAGTCTTGTCATTAGTAGGTCTTTCTTTAGAAGGAAGGAAGTCAACTCTGACGCAACTTTGTTGTCATGATTGGGAATGACTGAATGTTCGTGAACAACAGGCACTGTTCTATATACAGAATTGTTCTGGATGGGTACTGGGTTCATAGTCCTTGGCTGAATAACATTCTCTGGATGACGGGAAAAATGTCCAGCGATATATGGCTCGGTCCTATCTTCAGAATTGTGCTGGTTGGGTACTGGATTCACAGTCCTCGGCTGAATAACATTCTCCGATTGATGGGAAAAATGTTCAGTGATATATCGCTCAGTACGAGTTTGGTCCACAGGAATAGCTAAAGAGGGAGGACGTTCATCTTCATCATAGATAGAAGCAGCTTTAACTTCCGCCTCCATTTCTACTGCCTCTTTCTTCAGTTTAAGAACCGATAGCTCAGCGTTAAGTTGCTCCTCTTCCTTTTTGTGTTGTATTTCTGCTTTCTTCTTCTGAATTGATGCCTCTTCCTCTGCTAATTTCAACTTGGCTTGAACTTCCTCCAATTTTATGGTGGCTCTTAGTTTCCTTGAAGATGACGAGGCGACTGACTTTGCGTCCACATTTTTGATGATTTTTATCTGCGTCATTGCAGCCTTGAAAATCTTCTCACAGTTTGCACACGACTGTTCAAAGATTCTCCACTCTTTCATACTTTCTTCTGTTCTTTCTCTTTTCAGAAAATCAAAAAAATCTAAACAAGTCTTATTATAACCTTGGTAGTTCTGTTGCAACTCCAACTCCAAGTCATCTGCATCATTGATTCCACAATTAGAAATTCGGTTCAATGTTTCTTGAAATCTGGTCCAAGCCTTTTCCACTCTGTCCTTATGGTGTTCCCTCTTGTCTTCATAATGTTGTTCTCCCCTTTCCGTAAGAGTTCGTACCCGATCCTGTCCTGTAGAATCTTCTGTCTCTTGAGGGGTTTGAGGGGTTCCGTCCTTGTTTGACGCCATTTGGAAATGGAATTTAACTATGCTGCCTATGACCTTCACAACAACTGAGCAAGATCAATTGCAGTAGTTTAACCTTTATTGATGTGTGTACAAGTGGTTAAATCTGAAAACATAACAAAGCGTTCATTAACATACAAAAATACAACTAAAAAAGCACAGATGTACTGTGCAATACAAGAAAGATTGCATGACTAGATATTTGACTATTTTGGTGTAAAACAAATGAACCTGATCTATTTGATAAGGAAAATCCACATTTTACAACATGCCATTTGCACTACATTTTCGCGCGGTTTCTGAATGTAAATAAACAACCTAATACACATGTATACTTGTCATAATGCACTTAATCCTTCCTACAGTTTTCTGTCAATGTGTTTAATCTAAATACTACAAAAAGTTAAAAATGTTAAGTCTAATGATGAACCTGATTAAGCTTGAATACACAAAACATTGCTATAGAGTGATTCTATAAATAGCACACTGGTGGCAGATAAACAAAGTCAAAACCTGCATAAAATTACCGCCTTGCAAATCAGAAAACATATATATGCATTCATAGAAATTAGACATATTACAAATTCTACTTACTCCATTGTGCTCCAATGCTTGTCAAACAAATGAGTATGTGAAAATAAATGCAGCCCTGCTTGGCTACCCGTTGCATGTACACTGTACAACTTATCCGGAACATGTGGGTCAAACATAAAATACAAACAGCGCAGATATAATATTTCCGGAATAAGTAACACTACATGAAGGCTTATGAGTGTTGCTAAAATTCATGAACTGATTTTTAATGATTATCATTAGTTAGAGGGGTGTCTCTTGTTGAAATTGATATGCAATATGTAGGCCCCTTATGTTAGGTACATGAGAATCAGAGGTAAAATGCGAAACCTGCGGCTATGACTGTTGTGCTGACTTTTCACAGTGAAATTGCAAGTTACAGACGGGAGGTAAAATAACACGAAAAGTAGGTGGATGGGACATTGTAAACTATACAGCGGTAAGTTTCTGACATGTGATAGTGCAACATGCACGTGGTACGGAAGGTCAACCCTCTGCAGGGAATTAACTGGGGGAGGTCTAAAAAGCTGAAAAATCATGAAAAATTAGCAAAATATGAAAGGGTCAAAATCTCATCAAAACCAGTATGTAGAGAATTTTACAGGTTTTGACTAGTAATTTTCTTCAGAAATTGGTGATTGGCCTTATAAAGAGTGAATTAAAGGTATTTGTGCTGAATGGGAACTGAGGAAATTCTAGTTACAGAGTTCCGAAGACATGCATCCCTTGGCTACAATGAATTGTATAAAAAAAACTGTCCCCTGCCACCTTCAAGACTACATGGTATTTTCATATTCTCCTTTAAGTGTAATTTTGAGTGGATTTTGTACCATAAATAATACATTTTGTGAAAATGGATGATTTTCTTTGCTATAGATGTCATTACATGATTTTATTAGCTAAAATGTTCAAGGGGAGTAACTCCCTCTTAAATGTGTAGAATGACCACCACTAGAGTAAATTGGCTAAGAGAGTTGGTATTTCCTATCCTGATGACAATTAATAGGCTTAAGTTAATTACTGAGATAAGAATAAATAATTTAAAACAGTTTTTATCAATTAAATCATTAAATTTATGATTTTGCAGTCATTTTGCTGTTTGATTTTATGAAATAACATTAAGCCACCTGACTTATATCACCCAATATTTTTAAAACAGCATATTTTTATTTCAAATGAACTTTATATGTAGACAAATGCAGTTATCAAAGTATACAATATGTCAAAAAACTCAAGTTTTTGCTCCTTCCTATCAAAAAATGGTATTTTAGATGTATTTACAGAATTGAAAAAGCCACCCCCTCTTTCCAATGGACTCCATTACCATTACATGTAGGATACGTAAATGTACATTGGACCTTGAAATAACATCTGCTATGATAATTACTCTTGAAATGAACAAAAAACAACATATTTGTACCCTTTTATTGTTATAAATGCATCAAAAATGTAGAAAAACATGAAAAATTTGAACATTTTTCATGGAATTCTCATCCGTCCCCAGGAACCTGGGTGTGTTTGAATTTCATTTTAATTAAACACACACATCACACTCATAGGTCTTAATAATTTAGCAAAGTTAAAAGGAGACTAGAAACCAGAATATATAAGATATCCACTAAATATGATTATAGGCTTAGTTTTTCATGAAAACAAGAAATCACATGTAGGGCGACATGACTTTTTGTGAATAAAAATGCTACAAATCATCCATTTACCAAAAAAAGATCAATTTTAAATATCAGTGATGGTTGTTTTCAAATATGTGTAAGAAATGACTCAAGGAAACTGCCACAAGTTTCATAATATTAGGTTAAAGTGTTCAAACTAATACTTCTTGTGAAAATCAAAAGATAGGGGGAGGGTATACATGTAAGGGTATTTCTAAGTGATGTGATGCTTTTATCATGATAATATCAAGCAGATGTATGTAGTATTGAATAAGGTTTCTTATTTTAGGAGGTTGAACAACAGTTGACCTCTAAAAGATTAGGTAAAGATGCTTTATTTGTGGAGAGCCCTGTGAATCTGTGTTTAATAGAGGAAAGTGGAAATGGTGGGTTCACTTAAATGGCCATATTTTTCTTAAACCTCAATGGAATTGGCAAAATGTGGTGTACTTTTTTTCAGAATAGCATAAGCTTTTTAATTTTAAGACAAGATGACTTTTCGGAGAATGTTAGTGTATGTTAAAGGTAGCAAGGGACAGTTTCGAATAAAGTACCCGTCAATATTTTTGTAAAAATGAGAATTGCTGTACTTGAAGGCTTATGAGTGTTGCTAAAATTCATGAACTGATTTTCAATGATTATCATTAGTTAGAGGGGTGTCTCTTGTTGAAATTGATATGCAATATGTAGGCCCCTTATGTTAGGTACATGAGAATCAGAGGTAAAATGCGAAACCTGCGGCTATGACTGTTGTGCTGACTTTTCACAGTGAAATTGCAAGTTACAGACAGGAGGTAAAATAACACGAAAAGTAGGTGGATGGGACATTGTAAACTATACAGCGGTAAGTTTCTGACATGTGATAGTGCAACATGCACGTGGTACGGAAGGTCAACCCTCTGCAGGGAATTAACTGGGGGAGGTCTAAAAAGCTGAAAAATCATGAAAAATTAGCAAAATATGAAAGGGTCAAAATCTCATCAAAACCAGTATGTAGAGAATTTTACAGGTTTTGACTAGTAATTTTCTTCAGAAATTGGTGATTGGCCTTATAAAGAGTGAATTAAAGGTATTTGTGCTGAATGGGAACTGAGGAAATTCTAGTTACAGAGTTCCGAAGACATGCATCCCTTGGCTACAATGAATTGTATAAAAAAACTGTCCCCTGCCACCTAGGCTAGCTTAATGTTCAACTACGTAGCCCTACATAGCAACTACGATCTTGAACGCAGCCCTGATAAAATATCGTGGTTGTATCTTGACTTAGTATACCAGTTATTGTCCTTTTAACTTTGCTCAATACCAACATTACTTATTAGATTTTGTCACATATTTGCATTTTTGACAAAATAAGTATGTCTATTTATCTTTTCTCTGTTGTGTTAATTATCCTTTCTAGCAAAAACAAAAAACAAAGAATGTACAAGAAAATTACCCAGTTAGTTCAGCTGCAAGAATTTTTCAAAATAAATCAAATAATAATTTCACGGAGTTACAATCGTCGTATTTTTGTATTTATTGTTAACATATGTGCAATGCATCATAAAAGTATCACTGAAATCAGCATTTCCCCCGACCTGAAAAGATGTGCCAAACTATACAATCAATAAGTTACAGCAGGTGAATATTGATCATACAATGATCTAGCTCCCCTGAAAGTAAGAAAGGAACAGAGTACAGTAGAGCAGTAAAGTTATTTAGTATTTTCAAATAATTAAAACATATGGATAGCTTAAGATTAACTAATACTTTAAATGCATTTGGTAATTTGATACATTTGAAAAGGCATAGTTTAAACTATTTTATCTTTGAAGTTATCAACTTTTGTTTTTAAAAATCGATAGTTTATTTGATATGTTTTTGTTAAAAGCGTTAAGAACCTGCAAAATGCTCATGTTTGACTGAGGTAAATAAATACTCTATGAATCCAATATTGATGTTGCACTGTATCTTATATTCGTCGTTCACATGTTTGGTGTAAAAAAAAGAAGAAATTTTCTTAGGAACTGTGATTTTGTAGTTATATCATTAAGGGGATTTAAATTTACAAATCTTAGACTATATACAATTTACATTCCTTGATATACAGACCTGCATATCAGATTTAGCAGATATGTATGTGTTTAAAGATTTCTATTCACATCAGTATATTTATATTTTCCAGAATATTTGCCTGTGATAACACTATGCATTGATTTTGTACTATATAACCCAGAACTTCAAATGACGCCTAATTAAGGAAATAGCGGGATTTGCTTATTTATATTTAAATATTTAGTCGTATGACGGTTTAACATTATATAGATATAAGTAATAAGGACTCATTCTTTGAATATAATGAGGTGATAATTTCGGTCGGGGCGTGATCAAATCTATGATGTGACCTTAAATCACAACACACTAGGTCAAATGTGAGGGTCAGAGCAAATCTCTTTAAAATCCAATTTGGACCCAGAATGACCAAAAAGAATTCTGTAGGTAAGGATTTTTGCAATGAACGTGGAATACTTTTCTATTCCCTCTAAAAAAAATCTTAGTTATGGGTTAAGGTCAAAGTTCATCTTCTGAAATGCTTTTCATCCTTATGTCTAATATTTAAGCAGAGTCCTTTGAGATGGTCATTGTCTAGTTTTTTTTTCTTTCAAATCTGAACGCAGTTGTTATTAAACTTGAAATTGCTCAATCTTTATCGATCTTTTCTGCGTATGTTTGTTTATAGGCAATTTACATGAAATCCTTACATTTTCGTAAAAAAAAAATATCATATATAAAAAGCTCTGAATAGTGAATCAGGTAAGCTATTAAATACAAGAAATTAATCACATATATTGACTTCAATTATGCAATCAAATTATTAAAAAATGACTATTTACATTGCAGCACCACCAAATAATTAGTTTTATTGCATATAAAGCATAGGAAATCTAGACAAAAGGTCACCTGTGAGAAGAATGGATGTTATTATTGCGATAAAACTAGGAATTAGCCACACTTCAAACGTTTGTATGATCAACTATTATCAACCAAAAGATTGTGAAGAGTTCAATGTAGTGTTTGATACAAAGTCAAATACTCAGTTACAAACTACATCAGTAACAACACCAACGGTAACATTGTTTGATGACAAGGGAGCCATTCAATCATATGGATTTGAAGCTGAAATTCAAAGCAAAAAACTTGATAACGAAAGTAACCATCTTCTTTTCCGCGAATTTATTTGGGATCTCTTTTGTTCAGATGAAAAGGTAAGTTGATTTAATTGTAAGAAGATACAACCAGAGAGGTTTCAGGTTCGTTTTGGGTCACGTGACAGTATTACAAATATTGTTCCATTTACCTTAGCTTCCAGAAAATCTTAATGCCGTGAACGGCAGACAAATGAAGTCGATAGATGTAATGGCTGCTGTATTGGGCTATATGATCAGTCATATAAAAACTGAAGCAGTATTTCAAGGTTTACCATTAACACTGAAATACGTTTTGACAATCCCGACCTGTGCATGTAAAGGTTCGAGGACATTCATGACTGAGGCTGCCTTGAAGGTAATTAAAGTGTACAAATTATTTTTTTATCTTTTATTTCTACTTTTTTTTACATTATGTAATGGTTAGAAGCCGCAAAAGGCGCGTTAGCGCAAAGGACAGTTTGAAGCTATAACTTACCAGATATTTTTTTCCTTTTTGATGCTTATGAACATTGTTTTCGATCGTCTTGCTTCATTTCATTTACCTGGAACTATCCAATAGGTTAACAAAAAAAGCCAAAATAGATTATTTTGCGTTTTGGTACGTTAATAAACTTAATATTGAATAAAGAAACACTTGTCAAGACGAATTTTTTTTGCATTGGTCCTGTTGGTTCACGTGAAAAAGCATGCTCAAAAGTGAGCATAGTTCGAAATCCCCACACATTAGTAACGTTTGAACAAAGAAGGGCAGATACTGGTAAGATTCTGTAAGATTACAAATATATAAAACATGGATTTATGATTGTTCGATTTATTCTAGTAGTTCATTCTTGGATATGATTATTTTTTTCTTTTAAAAAAGTATTTTCATCTTTTACAACAAAAAAATGATTAATTCAGGCAGGTTGTTCGCGCGAAAATATAAAAATCGTTGAAGAAGCAGCTGCTATCTTACTATTTTGCCTCCATGACAAACAACATACAGGAGTAACAACTTTAGATGATGACACTTGTAATAGGAAGTATTTTGTAGTAGAGTGTGAGGGTGAGTATGTTTACTTGTAAGCATATGGTTATATATTCAACAAATGAATGGATCTAATTGTAAAATTGTTAAACACGTTTAAAGAACAGCAGTTCTCTAACCTACGAGCTTTTCATTTACCACAAACACATAATGTATTTTACTAATATACCAGCTTGATATCATTAAAGATAAAAAAAAACCTCGAAAACTATTGTTCATGTACTTGTATTCAGGATGCCTCATTTTAAAGTTTTTCAATAGCATTTATTTTCGTTTTTTTCGTCTTCTGGCCAAACCCCATTTAAGCACAAATTTGACATTTTTATAGTTATTTCTACAATCTTGTATTTACAGAGGATAATGCTGCCATATCAGTTTTAACATACACCAACGAAAATATGATTGAAATTTTATACACGGATAACGCTGAAATATGGAAAGACGGCCATATTTTAAACGATTTTATTGAGATTATTAGTTTGAACACTAGGAAAGCGTTGTTAGATTTCTTTGAAAAATACCCCATGGAATACTATAATTTTCTACAGGAGGTAAAAACAAAACTCAGGCTGACATCATCTGACTGCTCAAAATTGTATTTAAACATATCATCCGTCATGCTGGAGGAAAAACGATGTTCTGAAAGCATGCAGGAAGCTGTCTTAGGAACAGAACGTAAAGACGAGCTTAAATTTATAGGAGACAAATGTGTCATTAAATCAGAAAGATTTCAGATTCTGTTTACTGAAGCTGGAAGACGCATTGTAGACTATATAGAAAAAGAACTGTTTGATGTTTTTGCAGATATTAATCATATAATTCTTGTTGGAGAGTTTGCACAGTCACCGATACTTCAGGACATTATTAAAACGTCATTTTCTGCGAAAAATATTATTATTCCTTGTGAAGGAAACATTACAGCAGTAAGGGGTGCTGTGTTACTTGGACAAAGGAGTATATCAGTGGGAAAAAAGGTTAGTTCGTTATTTTTTTAGATAGTATAAAGTTAATAAACTAAAATTTCTCAAATTTTCTGCAACTTTTTTAAATAAAAGAAATACAATTCACAATTTTTGCCCACATTGGTTAAAACCTATTATTTAAATCTCATTTTAGTTGAATGTAAAACAAAGTAGTATCAAGAAAGCAGATACATTGTATATGTAGTTATAGAATGTCATACATACTGATTGCGATATATGGTTATATCTTTAAACTTTTAATCACCTTATTGGCTGGTAATCATCTGGTTGGGCTAATATAGATTTAATTGTTCGTATATTTTCTTTTAGATTGTTCACACTATGAACCATACACCATTGAATAATGCACAAGTTGTGTTAACAGAAGGAGAAAGAATTGAGATAAACAAGAAAAAATCGCCACGAAAACGATGTGTGATAATATAATACGAGGTTACTGACCTTTATGTTCAGTAAATGTCATTTAATTTGTACTCACCTGAAAAAAAAACCCATAAGTGAGGTTTATTTTATTTTATTTAGTGTTGTTCTTTCCATTTGCTTGTCAGTTTACAAAACACCTTTTTAAGAACTTAAAGTTAGTGTGCCTAGAACTATACGTTATATCATATTACCAGTCTGTCTTAACCATTTTTACGTCACCTCCGGAATGACGTAGAGCTACGACGTAACTTACGACGCAACGTGAATTAAAACGCTTTCGTGAAACGCCGAAATTTTGCTACGAACTACTCACGTCGCAGTTACGTACTACGTAAGATTTACGATGCTTTTGTGAAACGGTTCTATTGTGACATATAGTTTTTAACAATTGTTATATTTAGTTTATAAAGATAGTGTATATACATATGTTGCTAGAGTTTCTATGTAATATCTGTAACGTTGTATAGACGACTATGTTATAAATGTTTTCCTACAATCTTTAATACTTTCCAACGATACTTTCAAAAGAATGTAAACAACTGTAGCCCTTTTCACAAAAAATCTTAAGGTTTTGCGTAAGATTTCAACTTAAGAATATCATACGAGAAATCTTAAGTGCTTTTCACGAACGCATTCGTAACAGGTTTCACTTAAGAATTTACTTACGAGTTATCCTTTCCCTAGCAACAATTTGAAATCACTTAATAATTCTTATAAAACAGGAGAAACATATAAATTAACCAACATTCTCATAAAACAGATGCAAAACTGAAATTATATACCACTTGCATCGAATGAAATCAGTGCGGTGTAGTAGAAATCAAAATACGACGTCACAATCACAATGTGTGTTTAGTGTGACGTAGGAAAAGCTTACGAGAAAAATTTGCCGTGAAAATTTTTGGAGAATTTAGATGTGTATTTTTTCAACAATAACTGCTATATAGTACGAAATAATGGTATAATGCGGCTTAAAACATTAAATTTAGCTGTTTTTCTTGTATATTTTACAAAATACGATTATTATTTACAGTTTTGAAATACTTACGAGAGGGTATGTGCTATCGTAAAGTTACGACAAATTTTACACGTAAGAATCTCATAAGATGTTTTGTGAAAATGAATAAAAACTTAAGTTTTCACTTACGATAAAAATTAATCTTAAGTTTTTTTGTGAAAAGGGCTACAGATCGTAACTTTATGATGCATGGATTTGAATTTCATTTAAAATCAAATCTTATGTATTATTTTGTTTTGCTTTTTAATTCACATCGTCTTTAAATACTTACCTACTTTGAATTTTGCTCGACCGAATGTTGTTTTCTTTGATATTTTGTATGTTTTTTTCTCTTTCGTTTTAAAGATTATTTTGATACAAAAATCACGATTCATTTTAGTTTGTAAAGGGCGAGTATATATTCCTAGATGAGTTTTCCAGCACTCAAATTAACATAATTTCTTATACTTCAGTGTTGTAAAAAGTAGATATCTTTAATTAATTTTTATTTTCACAATCAGTGCATGCACAAGTTTTTAGTTTTCCAATTAGTTTTTTTACATTCTATAAAAAACGAAAAACCAGCAAATGAAAATCTGATTTTGTACTCTTGTTCTCTTTTTGAATGTCCAATGAAAAGTTTATACATCTGCGAAGATAATTAACATATTTTTGCTAACAATTTCGAAAGAATAATTGTTACATATCACAGATTTTTGAAATTACATTATGTAGTGTATGATAATATAATCATATAATAATTTTCATGTGGTCAACAAGTGTCCTGCCTCCCGTTAATTGTTGTAACTGACCAACCAACTCTCTCGATTTAATGTCAAGATCTAGTATCTTGTTATGACGTCTTTATTGATGCATGTAGCAAAAACATATCTTGACACTTCAATTAAAATGCCCTAAAGGTAAAATTTGCGTATACAGGGAGATAACTAAGAATTCTATTTTCAAGTAACAATGTTTTATCTTTTGTCAACCAGAATTTCCAATAATCACTAAATAATTACGAATTCATTGGCATGAGCCGCATGACTATTGAACCTGGAAGCTTGGACCTGTTATGTACCAAGTCTTTTAAAATCTGGAATGTATTTGGTGTAAAACATGTACTTTATTCTTTCTCACGATATTTATACTGCAAGTTCCGATATTTATAAATGCGTCAGGGTTCTAGCCATTTATTTATTATTTTAGTTTATTCATCTATTCATTCATTTAATTATAATTGCTCTCTAGAAAGATGATTACATGGTGTTATAACCTGCCTCCTTGGGTAATACAGAAAACTTCAGTTGAAGTTGGCTGCGCAGCATGCGAGTACAATATGAAAATTAATTGTGCAAATGAATGCAAACACGGAGTTGTTCAACTGAAAGGAAGTAAGGCGGTTGTGTAGAGTGATGTATCAATCATGTTCGAACAGAAAGCTCATTTCAGCACAAATGCAAAGGTCAAAATATTTTGTGGTTGTATTGACGGTGTATTTGAATGTTCTATAATAAAGGACTATGCCATGGTCTAAGGCAAAAACATCAACATACGATTTTATAAGCACGTATTTGGACTGTTTTGCGATGAATTTACTATTGTCCATGTTGAGACCGGAGAAATTGTAGAGAAGAAATAAAAATCAGATTCATTAGACATGCATCTCTCTATCTCTGAGATGATTCAATTACTCTTGTATTTCCCCCCAGAAAATCGCTTGGAAAGCCTTGCTCGTCCAGCCAATTGTGATGGTAATCCCTCATGTTGTAAAGTTGTAAGATTGTTATAATGTCTGGAATTACTTTCTAAAGATTAAACGAAGTTAACCATAATTTCCCAAAAACCCTTGTTGTTGATTATAAGAATTCATGATCACTGGTCTTCCTGCCTACAACCATATGCATGTTCGGCGTTACGCTCGCTCTATCTTTTGACCGATATAGTATATATTTATTGCATGATGGTGAGAAAGATATAAAGACTTTTTCCTCCAAGAAAAATCATATTTCCAGAGGGCAACGTCCAAGGGAAATATGATTTTTCTGAGGGAATAAATCTTCATGTATCCCGAACTTTCAAGCAATGAATTGTTTATAATGTAAAACGACACGTCATGATATACTATACATCGAGTTCTAATCCTTTTATAACTTTTGGAAACCAAAATAGTTGTGAATGTTGATCAGCTTCTTTCTATGTTAGTTTCTCATTTTTCAATTATTCAAATGAATTACTTTTCTAATATAAAACGTATTAAACATATGTATGAAAAATGACAACAACAAACCGCCAACCATTTCAAAAACCCAGAAAACGAAATACAAATTCAAAGCAGAGCAACATGGACCTCTAAAAAGATAGAGGTAGGATCTGGTGCCTGTGATTAAGATTTAGAATTTATCATTTGATTGAATCGTATGCTCATTCTCGAGATTTTACATAATCTTGGAGTGAAAATGCACGTGACTTTGGAAGGGGGAGATATGATGAAAAATATGACGATGACAGGGAAAAATGAAGTTTTATTGTCCTGACAGGTGATTGTTTAGAACCAAGTGTCAGATGGTCAGATAACGGGGTATATAGAATTAATGTGATAAAGAATTCTAATCCATATTAGGCGCGTAAGAGTTGAAAAACGTATGTTTGACAGTATTCGTTGCACATGTTCGCAAGGTGTTATTTTACACGAGAGCTCTTGCGACACCGGCCTTGTACTCTGAAGGGTAGCTTTGTTACATGCAGGTAAGTTTGATTCTGAAAGCTTTAGACTATCTTTTGGTATGTTGAGTCAAGAGTTGCAAGCATAGAAAGATGGTCAGAAGTTGGAAATTTGCCTCTCCTTTATAACCACTAAGCGTCGCAATTATTAAAGGAATAGTGTCTATGTTAAAATTGATGTCATTTGTCTTACTTTTTTGACTTAAGTTTGCATTTTAAAGAATTTAAATCAATACTGTCAACAATTATGTTGTTCAATTACCTAGAATGAGTAAAAATTAAAAAGTGTACTGGCTTCTCAACAAGGTTAATTAGAACTCTAAAATTTTCATAATAAACTCCCGTATTTTACCGACACAACAGGAGTATCGGCTTACAATGTTGACCATGCACCTAATCAGATCTACAGAGGCTCAAACTTTTATATCAACTGACCAGTTAAATTTATGTAAGATAATGAGATAAAGCGAATAAGGCTATGATAAAAGCCAAAATTTGGTGTGGATGAAAAAAATGCATTCCGGCAATTTCATTATCCAATTACGTACTAAGTAGGTAATAAAAATTTGATATCGGATAAATCTGTTATTTACTTTAGGGACAATGTATAAAATGCTAAAATTGGGGATAACTTTTACAAGTATACCTTAGTGACCACCCC
Source organism: Magallana angulata (assembly GCF_025612915.1). NCBI lineage: Eukaryota > Metazoa > Mollusca > Bivalvia > Ostreida > Ostreidae > Magallana > Magallana angulata. Next base: position 2,187,403 of record NC_069117.1, read on the forward strand.
TTTAAGAACACATTTGCCAAATGGAGTATAGTGTGATTTGTTTCTGTATAAAGAAGTAAACTCCGAAAGACATGTATTCAAAAGTCAAATCAAATGTATATTCTTCAGAAAATCTTATACACTAATACATTGCAGCCCTAAAAGTAATATTTTGTTGAATTTCCTCCTGAATGTGATAATATAATCAACAAACTTTTTGCAATGCTAAAATGAATACATCTGATAAGAACGCAATAAGCTTAAATTTCCACGTGACATACTTTAAGTAAAATTTGATTTGACAACTAAGATCAGTAAAATATTTAATAATTTAGTTCTTTTTGATTATATAAAATTAATGAAAAAGATGTTGCAAAGAGATATTCAAATCAAGTTTAAAAAGAACACCGTATTATGAATATATATGTATTCAATATTAATTGGAGACGTTTTGAATTGTATATGTTCAATTTTTACGAAATGATAGACAATTAAGTTCCAGAATTGCCGCCTTTTGAGTGTACGATTTATTTGCTAATCTTAAAGGACACAATATTTTGTCATATTTTCCTGGTCAAAAGATAAAAACTTCTAACAAATTCCTTGAAATGACGAATCACACTTAAGCTGTCGCTGCAGCTTCGTATTAATCTTCTTCCACCTAATGAAGGCTATCTAAAACTGATTGCACGAAAACCCAAGGAGTCCAATATGGTATCTCTAACACACTGAGGCATTATCTATTCTCTCATGTCAAATCTAGGACTGCAATCTAAAAAATAAAAAAAAGTAAACAGATACGTAACTTAACTTAATCGTCATTGTGAAATCTAATTAATTTGTGTTCTATGATATTTACCAATTCTACTTACGATATCAAACACATTAAAGAAAGTTGTAAGTTACTGTAATGAATGTCCTTCTTTGCAATTTGACAAGCCAAATCCAAGGTGGCATGTGTACATAATTTGCTATATTCCATACACTAATATTTGCACGGAATAGTTTGTGATTTTCAATTATAATAATCCTATAAGTTTATTTGAAGTCTCATTGTGTTAGCAATTTTACAATTGTAATACTTTTGATATAAAGTCATAAAAATTGCCGTTTTCATGCTTATCGAATATAAACGCTTCTGGTGTATCTACGATAAATATCATGCATGGACGTAAATTGTTAGTTAATGAATAATATTGTCTTGCTGATATTTTCAATCATAAAATTTTTTTATGGGTGCCTTTTACAAAGTAAAAAAAAATCCAAAACGCAATGTAGGATAAAAAAAATGCAGAACATCTTCTAGATTGCACGCATTCCAGTGGCATTTTAATTTGGTAGGTCGTGGCCACTTTTGTCGCAATGCAAGGAAGACTTTTTGCTATGACTTACTCCCTTTTTTGAAATTTTCTGAAATGAGAATAATAATATTATGCATTAAATTTTATTCAATAGTATAAAACATCATTTATCGTATTGGCCTTTCTACATGGTGATTTCACAATTTAAAAAAAGATAAAATCAACACCTCGAATTTTCCAGTTTTTATTCTATATTGGAACAGAATGTGATAGATTTATTAACATAAACAGAGTACTGAAAACATATTAACCTCGTTTTAATTGGTACATTTAGATACACATATGATAAATCTCACTCTCCTAACTTTTGAACTTTAAATTGAAAAATTAAAAAAATAATAAAACAATTATTATGTCAGCCTACTAAAAGAAAATTTAAATCTTTTTCTTTCTTTTTTTTTGGGGGGGGGGGTCTTATTTCATATAGCCTTAATATATAACTTTGACTATATATATTCTATAATAACTGTCATGTGATGATCAAAAGTTACTGGACCAGTGTTATGCATCCCCATGTATCTCTATAATTTTGTTCCCATTACTTTGTTATATTGTTGTTTTGGTTGTGCAGGAATTTCTCAGTGTAATAAACAGGAGAAGACTGTTCAGCTGTTGTTGTTTTTGAATATCAGTTATCTTTACAAATCATGTCTTAGATAGTATGATATCCCATTGGGTAAATCCGTCAATTTGAGTGACAAGAGGGGTGTAACTGTTCTCAATAAAGTATTTTATTAAAGTATTTATGTCTAGATACGGGTGTAAGGGTTTTAACCTAGTAGCACTTGTCAAGCAAAAACGACCAAACTTCAAGAAATGTCTGTTCTAGATAAGGTTTTCACCGCTACAATCCTCTTTGTGTTTTTGATAGACTTAAGCCATAAAGGTAAGGATCTTTTTATGCGCGTTATCACCCTTGTGAATGACATTGTCATCTAAATTTAAATCCCGCGGTTTCATTTGACCTTTTCATTTTCGCGGGAAAGAGTGTCTCATTTTATGGCCTGTTTTCTAGTTTCTAGCCACTTGTAATCGAATATAAAATGTAAACTTCTATTGATTTTAAGCTTCTGGAATTTGTGGAAATTTTGAGATCTTAATAGTTAATGTGACAACAGAAAGTATTTTTGTACGGAAGACTGGAAAATTGTCGGGTCTCGTCACAAAAAACATGAAATTGGGCGCGAAAAAAGGGACATATTTATAGTGGTAAATTCTTGACATGTTTTCAAGCTACTTGGTCCTCTCTATTGACTATTACAACATCAAATGACTATTCATACATCATTCTTTTAACTATTAACACTTGAAAAATCGACCTTTTTCAAAACCAAAAAAATAATAAAATAAATCAATAAAAATTAATAAAAAAACAACTAAAAAAACAAACAAGAAAACAAATTTCATACATCCCAATTGTACCGATTAGATTTCGATACCCTGTTGATCTAATTAGCGCGCAAATTATGCATCGATTGTAAGAACTATCAAATTTCAGAAACATTTGTGAAAAGTGTACATACGTGTATATTTGATTTGCAAAAACATTTTTAAAAAACTGAGTTATATATTTTAGCTAATGTCGTTGCTCTCATCAGAGCAAATCAGCATAAGGGATAATATATCATGGAACTCTTTCTCCCTTTCTTCTTCTCCAAAAAAAAAACAACAACATACGCCGTTCCTGTTTGTTAGTTAATTGCAGTGTACAATACTTCTCTTTGGGTCACGTAATCATTTAATATCTAATAGTTTATATCGATCTAGTTTAACCCTATAAACTCTCTCTCTCTCAGAGAGAGAGAGAGAGAGACAGAGAGACAGACAGACAGACAGACAGACAGAGACCTTGTAATAGTATCATTAGTGAAACAGGCTACATTATTGTATGCAAAATGTTTTCAAATATGGCATATGCTAAGTTTGTATACAAAACAGATACCCATTCAGTTAAGCAATGCAGTGTTTATTTTTTCTAACCAGAGTAGAGTGGTTAAACAGAAAATATTAGCGCGTTGAATCATTGGTTTAGTACAGATAATTGATATATGTTAAAAACACTTATCATATTTTCATGTTTTAACAAGATATATAACCAAAAACAATCAATACTTTTGCATATTGTGAATCGTATTTGAAGATTAATTAACTGCAGAAATCTCGGACTTGCCTCAAAGAAAGTCGCGAGTACCTCTTGATATACTACATACTTTGTTACGATAAAGAAACATTCCGAACACACATGCATTTTAACGTGACAAAAAGTAATTCTTTGTCTTAAGTTCTCTATATTCTTATAAAAAAACCACTGGTCAACAATGTTGGTTTAATGTATTACTACCCTTCTTCTGCAGGCCCTGTATACGTTTCGGCACAATATACTAATGAAAGATGTGCAATTGAAACTTCTGCTTGTCAACACAACATTAAAATTTCCCTTGACGAAGACATACTTTGCAGGTAAGAATTAATACTTCTAGCGATAAACAGAGACAGCATCATAACAACCGATTACTTTTACTCCACTTATCCTCTATACCCTTATATATATATATATATATATATATATATATATATATATATATATATATTTAAGAAATGAACTCAATGTCTACCCAAGTTATACTCGTATAACCTGGGTTGGGGCAATTTACGCTTTATAATCCGCGAAGCGGATTATAAAAAGGCGTAAATTGCCCCAACCCAGGTTATACGAGTATAACTTGGGTAGACATTGAGTTCATTCCTTATAATTTAATTTTCTGGAATTTGCTGTACAAATTGAGTCCGTTTTACTTCTAAAAATGATATAAATCTGTTCAAAATTCAAACGTAACGTTAAGTGAATTAGTACGTTGGTGCATTGTGACGTGTCTTTTGACGTGCAAACCAGGTTATACAAATTAAACTAAATTTTTCTATCCAATCAAATGCCACGTTACAACCAGAATTAAATTATATATATATATATATATATATATATATATATATATATATATATATATATATATATATATATATATATATATATATATATATATATATATATATTAACTAACCGCATTAGACAATTATTACTGTCTTTGAAGTCTGGTTTTGATTGTGATTTACAAACATTACATTACAATTTTTTTCAGGTCTTTACAAAACTATCTTAATTGTCTAAATAACGCCGCAAAGCATTGTGATGTTAATGGTGCACGTTTACAAGATCTAATTGACAAGGCAAGACAACAGATGCCATTGAACTGTAAGTTAACATTTTTGATTAGTTCATTGATATCATTGTGCCAGTATGATAATATAACTTTAACAAAATTTTTTTTACACAAAGTCAGGGTTCACGACATCCTAACCGTTTTCTAATACTGACATTAAGTGGTTTAAGACACCTCCATATTGTCATGAGTTCGAATCCTGCTGGGGCTATAACAATTTTCACCTTTCAAAAAAATTGTAAAGCAATTGTGGGGGTAAATTACTGTAAAATTTTAAAAACAAATGAAAAAGGTGAATGCATTTTGATTAGAATGTACTTTAATCTACTTTAGCAAAGTGTCCTATACAACCATATGCCTCCATATCACTATTATATGTATACATATTAAAAGATCATTGATATAATAATGAATTTTGTTTAAATTGAATACTAAAATCTTCCTCATGACAAAATGGGATTATTTGAGTTTATGGTCACCATATTAGTTTCGACTACTCCTCAACTGCCACTGGGGTATATATACCGATCGAGAAAGTTACGGTCGGTTGCTCTCGTATCGAGGTGCATGGACTTCTAAATACTACACATTGTAGTAAAATGTTTTGAAAAAAAGGAATAAAGATAACTACATCAATAAAACCTTAAATATGATTTATATTTTGAAATAATTTCCATAGTATCCGTATTGTTTTGCACAGATAGTGCTACCTTACTTACTTCGCATGCATATCGAACACGTGTGTCGTCCATACAGAGTGCATAACGTTTCACTTTTCATCTTTTTAAAGACCGCGGTGGCACTTCATCTGTAACGGGCGGTTGCCCAATGTTATACAGTACTGTATAGTCCCGAATTAAGCACAGGAATCGATTCTAGTTTTATAACCGTTTATTAAGATATTACAACAATACTTGCACAGCGTAACAATAACAGTGCTTACTGTTCAAATGTTTTCCACCCCACTCTCTCAAATCCTGCTTCTCAACAATATATGGAGAACATACAAACACCGTCGGGCTACCCCGGGCCGGGACGTACTGTGACGTCATATTTAACAAATGACGTTAATTATACAATGAGTGCGACAATTTGATATACGTGAACAATATTACTATAATAACAATATGCACACTAATACACATAAACATATGCTGATTAAATACAATTCAATTACTGAAATATTAATTAATACACATAAAATAAACAAGTCTACCGCCACACATCCAACACAGTAGATAAATGATAGTTAATCCAAGAAACTGACAACGTAACATCGTTTTCATCAGCTTTTACAAAAACACTTCGTTTCTAAAACCCATGCGGTCATTGCACGATCTGCCAGAAAGTGTTGTTTCCGAAACTTTCTACAGTTATCGAGGATTTTTTACATATGTGTGCCTGTATTTCAATATGTTTTGTTTCGTCGTACATTGGATATTCCTTACAAGTGCAATGGGTATTATAGTTTTGTTCAAAACGCGTTTCTACAAGTCCTTTCGTAAATAAAATACCTGAATGCAGTGAAGCATGAATGACAAAATAATGCGTATTTATGAATTAATGTCAGCTTTAAAGACAAAATCCACAAATCATTTATATTGATGTTAAAAGACTAGATATTTATAGTTGCACATGACATTCAGGCAAAGAAAACTGTTGTGGATTGACGCCTAAGTTGTTGGAAACTGTCGGTAAAGAAATCAATATCCCTCATCATTGAATATATCCATTTATATGTTTTTATTATGTTATCTCTTTAATTCTATCGTATTTTTATCGTCATCATAATTATTAAAGTAACAGAAAGGGTTTTCTATAAATTAAAATAAAAATTATTATAAAGCCAGCAAATAAATCGATCACGGTTTTATCGTATTTGGGTTTTTTAATGAATTATATATATATTTCGTCATCTTTAACAATTTCTCTTTCGCACAATTTTGTAAAAAATATTCCTTTCCATCCAGATGGTATTGTTAATTTTTTATGTTTTAAATCGAGAAGTTTAATAATGTGTTATTTTTTAAATAAATGCTTATATCTTTGACGCCAAGTATCAACAAAACTGTTAGTCTGATGATTTTCTTTTTCAGGTCCTGCGTCCAGTGCTAGTATTTCAACAATCAGTGCCATCTGTCTAATTCTGACAACCCTTTTCAATATGCTGTAACAGTTGCGATGTTAGACAATTACCTGGACTGTAAACATGTTTTAAGCGGTCGAAATACAACTTTTCAATTACTGTTTGTTTCTATACCTATATGTTACCTATATGTTTCAAGGAAATACTTCATTTTATCACATACGTGTGGTGTATACTGCCCTTGTGATAAACCTTTGCTTTATCAACGGGTGATGCTTTATGTAATACTTCCGGTCCGAACTATTTTTGATAAAGCCCTTATTGTTGTTGACCTAGTTTTGGAAGATTTTCCTGTTTATTCCACATAATTATTTCTACTTTCAAAACTTGATCTAAAATGGAATCGAAGATTTAAAACTGAAAAGTGAGGAAAAAGACATAAGTGTATAGTTAATAAAACTGCAAATCATGTTAGCTATCAAGGACTTACCGAAGAAATGCCTCCCAGAACTTTCATTTTACCACAAATACCTCCCTAATCAATATATAAACTTCGCATAATTATTTTTTATTTTACAAACATTAACAAATGTTTCTCGTTTGAGTAAATATACATGTAGACTATCGAGCATTCGCAACTTTTTGCAAACCTACAAACTTTTAACTATTTAAATCATTTCCATTTAAGTGATTGAGTTCGAAGAAAAAATATTTAGAGATAAAAATTATTTTAAGCTCTATTTCAGTGAAACTTTACATTAAAACAGCTATATTTATCTCCAAAATGACGTACTGAATTGTACTGCGCAAGGTCAGATCATTTAAGACGCTGTCTCAAAAGCTTTGAAATATAAATCAAATCAAAATATGAAATAAATAAAACACCTATAATTGTGTAATTTTATATTTGTTTTATGCAGCTCGTAAAGATGGTGTATATATTCCCTCGGAAGGCCTCGTGAATATATACACCATTGCAACTCGTTTGATAAAGCAAATATAAAATCAGACAATATTGATATCCTCTTTGTATTATTACAAATGCCAAAAGATTATTGCACAATGCAATAAACAGGCAATTAGAGGGTTTTACCTGTTTCAAGTTTTTTGTAATCAAAAAATGAAATTTATGACAAAAAAATAAAAATGTCAATTGTAATTTTTACAGGTTTTATTTGTTGAAAGTAAACACCATCTTAAAGTTTTTCTGTATACATGTTCTTCATATTTTCTACCAATCTGTTTAGTATTCTGTTCAATTGGAATACATGTTTGATATTCATTATTCATGCATGAACGTCTCCTCCATTAATGTGCATTCAATACGAAATAAACAGGTTACTACGTGGAATATTACAACAAGGAAGAAAATATCTTTAAAAATACTCAATTGTGGCAACTGCTGTGTACTAGAACCTGGAGGCAGTGGGTAGATAAGAGAAGATAAAATTTGATAAGCTAACATGAGAAAAAATGTGATATTATTTACTTCCTCTCGATCAAAGGGGGGTCATTTTTTACATTAACACCTACAGAACACTAAACTATGAAGTGAAAAAAAATTAAAACGTAATATATATATATATATATATATATATATATATATATATATATATATATATATATATATATATATATATATATATATATATAATAAAAAATAACAGAAAGCCGAATCAAAACTCTAACGGTTTCATTATAATCTTCAGGAGTTCAGGAGTAATAACTCCTGAAGATTATAATGAAACCGGTAGAGTTTTGATTCGGCTTTCTGTTATTTTTGATTATTTAATACTTGTGTGGATTAACTTTACTCATTTTGGATTATATATATATATATATATATATATATATATATATATATATATATATATATATATACACACACACACACACACACACACACACACACACACACACACACACACACAGCTTATATAGTTAACATCATTCCAATTACATTTGTCTACATTCAGTTACACTTGCTTAACAAAATATACATACATATTAAGACACACAACTCATTACCTTTCACGCCTTTCTTCCCCGCTTATCGAAGTAATTTGATCAAGAGTAGTCTTTTCATTGCAATCTAAATGAGCTGAGTATTGATTTCAAAGTATTGCAAGTCAAAATTGACATGTTGGTATACTACTACAATACCCGTATCTAGCACGTCTTCACAGGTTGTTTCTTTCTTTCAGGACATATGGACAACTAAGCAGTACATGCTTATTGAAACTATCTGTTTTAACACATTGTTACAACATTTTCATGCTTTATATTTAATTAAATTGAATGCTTAGATATATTTATACGCCAGCACGACCTCATGCAATTTGGCAGTTTGGCCAATTCAAGGGCTTCCATAACGTTATATTTTCCCAATATTTTACATTTTACAAATTGCTCTCCACCCCTGCGAATGTGTTTGGAATGTTTTCTTTAACGTTGCTAAGTATGTCATAAATCCAGAGGTGCTCGAATGAAAGTTCACGTAACTTCACCGAGATTTGTTCAGTTCCTGTGAAATTTCTAGCGGAAGTATAATTGTTCGGATAATATTCTTAAAATACGCAAGTACTGGTCGTTTTTCATATCAAATCCTATATTGATTTATGTTAAAACATGAAAATCTAAATTCACCATTTAGCGGTTATTTATATTAAAGAGTAATATTCATAATAGAGTTAACGTTCGTGTTCAACCACGTGTAAAGTGGTCGAAAATATAAACATTGGTTTGCTTAATAAAATCATAGTCATGTTGTGGTGAGCAATACCATGTTTTAAAAAAAATAATGGGTGTCTGTTTTGCATAAAAACTTAGTATATTGAGCCATTTTCAAGGAACATTCTGCATAAAATAGTAAAGTCTGTTTCACTATTGATGCTATTACTAGGTCAGGCGCGGATCGAAAATTAATCCTCAGGGGGTCTCTACTAAGCATGTTAATTGTTGAAACAGCAGACAAAAACTATTTTTTTTGTAAAGTCTGTTTCACTATTGATGCTATTACTAGGTCAGGCGCGGATCGAAAATTAATCCTCAGGGGGTCTCTACTAAGCATGTTAATTGTTGAAACAGCAGACAAAAACTATTTTTTTGTATTGTCATATTTATTTCTAGAACACATTTTATCCACCAATTAATGAAGATAAAGTTTAAAATCAATAAACCTTTAGATTTTATATTTGACTACAAGTACCTAGATTCTATGAAATAGACTATAAACACGAGGCGCGATTTTTACTGCGAAACTGAAAGGGTCAAATAAAACCACGTGGTCTAAAATTTAAATGACAATAACATTCGCAGGGGTGTCGCGTATTTTTGGAATGCGACAGTGCATTGACCTACCAAACATAACCTGATTACTCCTATCCATTTTAGGACACAACCATGGTACCATTGTGTATTGAACATATAAGTCTTGTCTTTAAGACGCCTGCAGATACACCTTGGTCAGGTTTTTGGATAGCATATTAATCTAATAACTCTGTGTTTAACTCAATGATAATTTAACCATATGGTTAATTATTTTCAAACGCGTGTTAAAGTTTAACCATGTGTGGACGAAGAGGTAAATTTAATCCATTTTCAGTATCTCAATCAAAACTTAAAACGTTTCTTTCTTATGGATTTTATAATTATTCTATTATATGAAAAAAAATTCAGGAAAAGAAACCCTAAATTTTTTAATAGCGTAAAAAGTGTAAGTATATATGTAACATTCATTTTCTTCTGGGGGAGAATTTTACTCGGGGTTATTTTTTAAAAAAAATTATGGCTATTTAATTTAGACATTATTTTATTTTGTTAATTTCACAGATACTTGTTTTTTTTTTATGTGTCTATAGAATTATGACATTCCTTGAAAAATCTCCAAAACAAAAATTAAGCGTATAGATAACTTTTCGGTCAAATGGAATCGCAGAAATTAAAAAGAATGCAATTCAGAAATTCAGAAAATAGCCGTTATATAAGGATATAAAAGAAAAATATATTTGAGGTAAATGAAAAATGACAATTACAAACCTTTTAACATAAAAAACCTCTAAATTAAAAAAAAAATTCATTATTTCAAAGTTAAATCAATTATAATAACATCGTTTTAATGGTATGGCGTACGGCGCATCCTATAAAAAAAGGACTTAAAAAAAATTCTGATCGGGTTCGGTGTTTTTGTATATTCAAAAATGTATAACTTAAAATTATAAATTTCTTCATGAAATGAATCTAATTATTTCATCAAATCTAATAATTACGAATAACCCATAAATATATACATCACAACGTGTTACGGGGTTCAGCCCTCTAAACTATTACGCATGCGTATTTACTATCAACAAAACCCATGCAGGGCTCACGAAGATTTTCCTGGACAGGTTTGTTGATAGAAGTGTGTCTTTTTATTTCTCCCGGGTAATAATTATTTAAAGTTTTTAAAATGACCAGAATTATTTTGTAAGCATGTATTTTCCGTGTTTATTACAGGAAATGCTACAACCTAAGTGAGGCCCCTTGAGGGGTTATTTGACATATTTATGTCTGTTCATTTTAAAATGAACTGCAATTGGTAAATCATTTATCATTATCGAGAAAGTGATAATATTTCCCGTTTAGAGAGTCCCTTTATCTTCGCATTCTATGATAACCGTAATCGGGCGAAGATCTTGTAGTTTTCAGCCCGTGTCAATTCATGTCAATCAAAATCCACGTGGTACAAATAAACGATATAAGATTATTCCGGTTTGTACGACCCTTAAATTTCTGGAAGATTATAATTTCATTAATTAGGTATGCAAAAGGAATTTTTATGTACTTAAACTGTCACAATCAACGTTATTACACGTGTTTTCAGTTGTCTCTTTGAATCATAAGGGGAGCTGCTAATTAAACATCCATTGACTAGGAATAGTTCATATACCCTGATAACAGAACCATTTATGCGGTTAAGGATTATTACTCATTCAATAAAACTTTAATTATATGATTTATTCGAAAGGTTTCTTTCATCTCTAATTGTGTGGCAATTTTATTGGGAATCCCTTCTGCAGGCGACCTTTAGTGATCAGGCTGTCCATGCATTTGTCTGTCAATCCGAGATCACCTCTTCGAAGCATACATTTTCTCCCCTTGGCCCAATTTCTTTCATAGAATATTTCAAATTTTCTATTTCATAGAATAGTCACCCAAAGAGTCACTTTAAGTAATGGTTTGCAGTGACCTGGAATCAAGATTTTAGGTCTAATGGCAAGGTAAAAGAAAATTGTGAAAGTTTTTGTCCGGATCATATATGCTCTTCCCTTGGTTCAATCTGGCTTATACTTTTATTTTATATGCATTTTATCAAAAGGTATGCAGTAGCCTTAAACAAAGGGTATATTATATCCGACTAATTAAAGGTATTTGTTAAGAACACATATTTTTTTCCTTTCTCAAATCTCCCTCGTACTGAACAAAAACAGAGATGTTTTGTAATGGATGTGCTTCAACCACATTTTTAAATAAAATGTAAAGATCTTAGCAGATCTCTTTTAAGTCCAATTTTGGACCCATATTTAATCTAAAGAATAACTGTAGGAAAGTATTTGACAAGTTCTTAAATCAAATTCCTTTGTCAACCGAAAAAAATCTTGGTCGTAGGTTAAGGTCAAAGCAAAGTCTTCTAAAATGCCTTTCATCCTAATGTGATATATTTAAAGATGGAGAAAATAAGCACTGGCTTGGTGAACCCTGTCAATCAAGTCAATTGAGCCCCAGATTGGATGTTAGAAAATGACATTCGTTCACTTGTCCTGTAAATATCGCGTCTAGCGCTCGCGACAATCGTGCAATTTTGATGCATACCGTGAAATTAAAACAAAATATCTAATAGCACCACAATCAAAAGAAACTATTGTCGACAGAGAGTAAATATTTCACACTATACCGAATTCACGTTGCGTTAGATTTATTGTGCACATTAGCAGTACATTGAAAAAAGGTTGCATTTTTATTCATTTCGGTACTATGACTGATATTGCCTAAAACAATATCGCGATAAATATTCATTCAATCATTGCTTTTATTTCACTTCATATTTGTTTACAAAAAATATAATATCGCACGCGGTTATTTATGCTTTTAATCAGTACAACGATCGACATTTCGTTTTTCCTCGGACGCATGTAAATACGATAATTTTATAGATCATCAGAAGATCATCAGAAGATCTATGCTGTGAGTCTTTTAACACCACGTGTATATACCTGTAGACATATTTATGCAAGTGATCGTGTTTTCCTCGGGGCTTCACACCTTTATGAAATAGGTTCCATCCCCACATGAACCGACCGTTTGATATTGTAATTAATGAATGTTTTATTTATTAAGAGAATGGCCCCAAAACGGAAAATTTCGTGCAGCTGCATAAGACTTGAATATTTCGGCGGTAAAGTGGATCTCTACAACCGTGTCCACCGTGTTGATACAAGAAAAATCAAAGTGGATATAATAAAGACGCTCATTGGTTGTCTGACAGAACAGTTTTTCTTTGCGAAGTTGCGCCGACTATGCAGAACAAAATTTAATGGCAAATAAAAAAAAAACCTAAATGGTACAAAATATGTTCAGTATAAATTTAAAAATATTTTTCATAACAAATAATTTGCACGGTGTTTCCTAATATCATTTAAATATTTATTTATTTATTTTAATACAGACCCAACACAACCCATTTCCTGTGAAGAAATATTGAAATTTATTGAAGGGGATGAACTTAAAGAGGAGGACATTTCAAAGATAGCCTTTAGTATTGGCAGAAAAAATTCATCCGCCATTAGTAGAGATGCATTCCAGCAGCAAAACTTCTACTATAGCAAAATTTTCCTACAGGAGATTAAACTCGCTGGTATAATGACATAATTATATCATATGCATGAACATATATATATACATGAATGAATTCGAAATTCAAAATACTTTTTTTCAATCAATAAATAATATTTAAGCGCTCTTTCTCTCTCTCTCTCTCTCTCATGTTTTATTTTCTGATTAATGTAGAGTGGTTAAGGAATAGGAATCCGGTCTTGGTATCATTTCTGGAGGGCATTGATACCAATAACTTAGATAGTCAGCTGGAGATGGCGAAGGCCGTTGATGCAGTCTATTACCTTGCCAATAGAAAATTTGTGACACACTTATCATTTTTTCAAAATGTGCTTGCATATTTCCTAACAAGCAGCAAAACTAGTGTAAAAATAACATCAGCTGGTAAGTTGTTTAAATTAACATTTATATACAAATACAAATACAAATATTTTATTGGCACAAACACAATTACAATAATTGGCAAAGGCCCAATGAATATATAAGAACATCATTGTATGTTTACAATAGTTTCATGTACAGTATATATATTTTTACTGATCTATATAGATCAGTTTAACATTTCCTTAGACTAATTGACATCTGTGTTCAAAGCAGTCATTAATGAATTTAACAGTAATATTTAAAATAGTATGTATTTCACTATTTAAACATACATGTAAAATGTATCTTTCTTTGTCCAAGTTATTGGCAATATTTATTTTACTTATCTTATAAAAATTACTAAAATAGCTGTTCCTTAGATGAGAATAGGCTTTACATTGAAAAAGAAAATGAGTTTCATCTTGAATTGCACCAGTTTTACAAGCATTACAATATCTTTCATTCCTAATTGTGGCATTATATCTACCACTTTCTATTGCAAGTTTATGTGCACTTAATCTTATTCTACTAATAGAGGATCTCTCAGATCTTTTCCTGAGTATATCAACATAAGGACTTCTTTTTCTCATATATAATTTTTGAAAAAATGAAAGTTTTTCTGAACTGAAAATTTTTGATGATTGCTCTTGGATACATTGGTCAATGATTCTTTGCTTTATGTTTGGTAAAAAGTGTTGGATTGTGCTTTTATAATTACTAATGTTTGAGAATCCCAAATTGTCTAGGATGCCATAAATTTTCTTAGTCCAGGAATTGGAATTGATCGTTCCCTGATATAATTTAAATGCCAAAGAATTAGATGTTATCAAGTGATTCCAATATTTAATGCTTGAGAATGAGATTTTAGACCAAAGTGGTAACCTGTTTAATTCTGCCAAAGAGATCCACTCCCCCTATTTCACAACAATAAAGAAGTACAGGAAGTACAATAGAATCAAAAAGTTTTTCTAAGAGCTTACATGGATTATCAATACCAATTATTTTTTTCATTTTAAAATATGCTTTTCTGGCCTTTTCAACAAGCACAGATGTTGCTAAATTAAACTTCCCATTACTTTTCAATACAATACCCAAATAACAGTATTTTGATACAACTTGCATAGTATTTCCATTGAAAGTGAAATTGATGCTTTGATGTTTACTATTTGAGTTAAAAATCATGATTTTAGATTTATCAACATTGACTTGTAATTTCCAATTTGAACAATAGTTGTAAAGAATATCTAAACTAGTTTGTAAACCACTTTTGCTCTCTGATAAAATAACAATATCATCAGCATAAAGCAGACAGTTTACATTGAGATTATTTACATGTACAGGTTCACATTTTACATTTTGTTTCAAGTCACTGACAATACCATCAATAAATATATTGAAAAGAGTAGGGCTAAGAACATCCCCTTGTTTGACACCACATTCAGAGTTAAATATTTTACCTAACCCATCAGAAAATTTTATCCTACTGGTTGTGTTGCTGTACATGGAAAAAAGAATATTAAATTATTTTTGAGAAATATTAGAGTTAAGGAGCTTATAAAATAAACCTTCTCTCCATACAGTGTTAAATGCTTTTCTAAGGTCAATGAAAGCAGCATATACTTTTTTACTTTTATAATGGTCAATGATAGTTTTTATAGAGAACAAGTGGTCTGATGTTCTACAGTTTTCTTTGAAGCCAATTTGATTTTCACTTATAAGTGACATGGACTTTACAAATTCAAGTAACCTAGTATGTATTATTCTATTGAAAAGTTTTCCAAGATTTGAGGTAATTGATATACCTCTGTAATTGCTAGGGTCAAGCCTATTTCCAGATTTATATAACAAAACTAAATAACTCTCATTCCAGCTTTGAGGAAATGTACCAGAATTTAGTATAAAATTAAACAATTTTCCCAAAGAATTTAACATTAAATAACCTCCATGTTTTAACATCTCATTTGCTATCATATCTGTAGATGAGCTTTTCCCATTTTTCAGAGATTTTAAGGCAGTTTTAATTTCATTTATGATGATTTCTGGTTCAAGGAAATTGCTATGGTGTAGTTTATTTTTCATAGCATGAAATTTTTTTAATATATCTTTATGAAACTCATTAAGATTGTTGTCAGCTTTATTGAGGTTTGTAAAAAATTGGTAAAATTCTTCAGAATTAACTTCATGAGACGAAACCTGTCTTGTGGTAGATTTATCCAGTTTGTTCAATAATTCCCAAAATGATTTAGGATTATTGTTAATATTTTTGTAAATATCATTACAAATTGTGTTTCTATAATTTTGTTCCTCAAATTTACATAGTCTTCTGTATTTTGCTTTATATGTATAAAACATTTTCCTGTATTCACCATTGAATGGGTGTTTGTTTACAAGTTTCTCATAATTTTTAACTGTATTCCTAAGATCAGAGCATGACTTTGAGAACCATGGTTTTTTCCTTGTTTTATGTTTGCCTCTTGATGTTTTCATAATAAATTTGATTGATATTCCTGCACATTCAACAAGTATTGAGCTAAAGGCTTTTGAGATTGATTCACTATCAAGAAATTCATTATTCATAAATTCAGAAAATTTAATTTGAAATAAACTGCTTTGAATATTATTAGTGTATGATTCTATTGCATCAGTGTTCCACAGAAATTTTCCGGGAATAGGTTGTAAATTATTTAATCTATCAGAGCAAGGTTCTGAGCAAAAACTGTCAAATATTGCACAACATATAGGCCGATGGTCTGAGAAGGATGTAAAATCTAAAACTTCAAAGTAACCTACTGAATTCAGAATATCCTTAGATACAAGACAATAATCAACAAGACTACAACCGTTATATGTTATACAAGTTGGCTGACCATTTAGGTCACCTGTTGTTCTACCATTTAAAATTCGTAAACCAGATTCCTTACAAAGGTTCAAAAGGCATTTGCCACTATTGTTAATATGTTTGTGGTCAAGATTATTTCTTGACATAATTCTATCTGGTTGATATAGAACATCATCAGAACTTGTGTGTTCAAAATCAAACATAACAAAATCAGGTTGGGTATTGGTGTACGCATTGAAGTCACCTTGTATGATTACATCACCATACTTACTATATTTCACAATATCACTTAGCAGAATTGAATATATGTCTTCAATGTCGTTTACATTGCCGTTAGAGTATTTAGGAGAAATATAAACAACTCCAAGATAAATATCCCTTTGTAATCTAAAAAAACTTTTATCAAGTTTGATCCATAAAATATCTGGATGATTATTACTTACTGGTTTTATACCAATTATAATTGTTGTTTAAGCATAGATATGTATTCCGCCTGAATAACGCCTAGCTTTTTTATGTTTTTTCCTAAAACTTGAATGAATTAATTGGTGATTAGGAAATCCATTGAATTGGTTTGTTTCACCTGTCCAGGTTTCGACTAGACTAGCTATGTTAAATTGGGACAATTGCTTTTGAAAATGAGGATCTATGATTTTTTCATTTGATAGACCTTCAACATTCCACATACCCAACTTCAGAAAATCTGCATTACACTGTTTGGAGTGTTTTGAATATTTTTTCATACTAAATTGAAATGAAAAGGGATACTGGAAAAATACACTTTTTGTAATAAGTATATGCATATCTTTGAGCAAATATTCTTTGCTAACACTAAAATAGAATAAAAAAGAAAAAAAAATTACTTGTTCCTGAAAACCCACAATTCATAGTGGATAGAGACATTAGTTAAAGCATCATATACGATGTATTCAATAAGTCATCAACAAAGTGATGAAATGTCGTAATTATATGGGACAATTCAGTACATTATATGTAGTACAACAATCTGGATAACGAAAATTCTTCAGCAATACATTACAATGCTGACATTATACAGTAATTAGACTAGCTATCTGATAATAAACATATATCTTAATGGACATATATGTCTATTTTGTAAATTTGAACAGTGCTTTTTTAGGTTTTTAAAAGTAGCTTACATCTAAAACGAGAACAAGTAACATATTATCATAATACACTGTATTACAATAATATGTTACTTGTTCTTGTTTATATATATTAATTATTTTTTCTAATCTTGTTAGCATTTTTGTTGTATTAATTATTTTTTCTAATCTTGTTAGCATTTTTGTTGTGAGGCAGAAAAGGTCTTTTTAATCTAAAAATAATATTTTTTAATGCAATATCTCAAATAAACATTTACAGGAACTCCATCTGGTTCATATACAACAATTTCTAAATACCTAAAAAAAACACAGAGCCATTGCCTGTTCCAGCTGACGGGGACGTGTTCACTTTTATTCATAACAACCAGTCAAGACAACATAGCGCCCAAATTTACTACAAGTCTAGATCCAGTGTAATCTAGTGTAATCACTACATTGGTCCACATCGTACGTGTAGAAACGTTAATTTACAGAAAGACAAAAATTTGTCACCAGCTTCGTGGTGGAGCCCTTGCATTTCAGAGGAGGAGGTTGAGGCAATAATTAATGACATGACGATAAAGCATTCACAATTTAGTCAATACAGGTACCAATAAATTACTATAACGCAAATAGAGCAAAACAAATAATTTCATTATTATTACTAGCATTATCAATATTATCGATATTATCATTATCAAACAAATAATATCATCATCATCATCGTTTGCAATTATCATACAACGCATAATATAATTATACAATTACTTTTAAAAATCATGGAGGACTTCGTCAATACCCTGTTAAAGAAAATGATGGCGTTGGGTGATTTTGAACCACCTACAGATACTGAAAGGAAAAAAAACATGAATAAAGATGCATTTATTAAAAAAATGTTATGTACCGGTATTATAATACATCTTATGAAAACATATGACATATGATTTCAGATACACCTCCATCGAAAGTAAACATTCAACAAGGAAGCCAAATTGTGTTATGGGTGAGCCCATAATGGAGAACCCTTGCTCTACGAATCCGTTGAAAAGGTACATGCATTTGGAAAGCAGGAGAGAGGAGTAGTTGCTGAGAATACTTATATTTTTTTTTAAGGTCCCCACAAACCCAACCCCTACATTTTAACAGAGAGAGAGAGAGAGAGAGAGAGAGAGAGAGAGAGAGAGAGAGAGAGAGAGAGAGAGAGAGAGAGAGAGAGAGAGAGAGAGAATTAACATGTAATATTACAAAATTACTTTCCTATAGTCTGTCCCAAGTTATTGCTTCCATCAATTTTTGATGATTTTTAATAAAAATACACATACCTGTGAAAGAAATACAATTGAAATGGATGAAAGGGAATATATCCAAGATATTTTCATTGAACAATTATCCCTTTTCACTCATAAAATTTCACAGGAACGAAAACAATTTTCTTACGGAGATTTGTAATGGGAAATGTTTACATCTTTTCTCCATTCGGAACACACTCGGAATACATCGCACAATTTTTTAACATCATCATCCGGGCTTGTTAATGGCTGATGCAAGGCAAAATCTCCGTAGACTTTCAATTTTGAGATGTGTATTGAAACCTGAAGCGGTAGAGGGGGCGTTTCAAAACAGATAATCTGGACATTTTTCATATTAGTGGATGAACTTAGTTTGAGCACAAAGGTATTTACTATTATTGAAATATCAAGCAAAAAGTGGTGGAAGCAAAAACTCGGGACAGAGTATAGGTATATGACGAAATTTTACGAGGAGTGACAGAATCCCAGAGGGCTTGGGCAGTGATTGGTTGATGCCCTGCAATACACGATTGGACATTGTGTATTGGGGAATGTCCACAGTCGTCCAACGTGTGAGTCCGACTTCTTAAGTGAGAAGGAACCTGTTGCACACTGCCTCAATACCAACCACAAGTGTGATGCAAAGCAGTGCAGAAAATACAAGGACATTATGCTTGTACCTGGTATTGACTCTTGTTATTGACATATTTATACCCGCACTTTCTAAAGAAAGTCCGGGTATATTGTTGTTACCCTGTTCCGTCCGTCTGTCTGTCCGTCTGTCACGTTTTACTTTCTCAAACTGCTCTTACATCTTATAAACCAGCAAATTGAACTCTTGGAGTTTGATTTGGGGTGTCATGTTGTTTTGTAAAAAGGTTTCAAAAATTCTCTGGTAGTCCTGGGGGTCAAATAATTGGTAAAAAAATGACGCTTTTTCACAAAAAACCTTCTTCCTCGAACTCCTCCATTTTCAACAGTAGACAAATCATCTTTTGGAATATGTTTTAGGGATTCTATAGATGCGCAATAAGGTTTCGGAATTTTCAATTTTGTCCTGGGGTCATTTAATGGCTGAAAAATGACTTTTCTTTTCTTTTTTTTTCTTTTTTTTTTTAACAAAAACCTGGTTTCAAAAATGTCAATTTTTTTTTGCAGTAGCCAAATGATCTTCTAGAATATGATTGGGGGTGTCATATTGAAGTGTGATCAGGTTCCAGATTTTTTTTTTATTAAGGGGATCAGTGGGCAACAAAAAATGATGTTTTTTGCGAAAAAAGTATGGTTCTCAGAACTCCTCTTAAAACTTTTGGAGTAGCTACGTCATCTCTTGGGATATAATTGGGGCTGTCCTATGGATGTGCAAGAAGGTTTTAAAAATCTATATTTCATCCAGGGAGTCAAATAGTAGCAGAAAATTGACGTTTATCACTCCAAAAATAAAAAAAATAGATCCCGTAACTCCTCTTATGATTTAATGTATAGACACATCATGGTTTAATGGGTAGACACATCATATCTTGGGATATGATAGGGACTGTTCTATAGATGTGTAGTAAGGTTTTAAAAATTTAAATTTCATCCAGGGAGTCATGGCTGTAGTATGGCTTAGTCTTATTTTAAATTACATCAACAAATTGTCAAATATATGACTTGGAACCCCAACCCCCCAAACAAACTCAAATATAAACTGTCGCCCCCCCCTTCCCCTTCCCCCTAGAAAATTTTCTGGATCCGACCATGTATTCCTCCTTAAATTATTAATAAAATGAAATTTAAAATAACTTGCATTTATTTATGCTTAAAATGAAAATAACCTTACATTTACACTTTTCTTCATTATCAAATGGTTTTTTTTTAAATCAAAATATAATTTGGGGTCTAAAAAGTATTATAACTGGTAAAAAAATGTTATTCTTAAAAATAAATCACATTACACCTTGCATAATTGACAAATGATCTATTGAGATATGATCAGAAGTCATATTTTTACCTTTGGATCAATAACTAATATTCATCAACAAATTAGAATTAATTACAATAAATGGTTCAAATTATAAATTTTTATACTCCACATCCACCCCCCCCCCCAATCAAACCTGGTTCTAAAGATTCAGTCTTCTTACATTCTTACATGTGTACAGTAGCAAATTTTAAATCATTTCTTGATTGCTTGTTCTCTGCTTATGCATATTAACATTTTTGAAATTGCTTCATTTAATTTTTGTGATTAATAAACAAAATGTTATATGCATGTGTATTCGCCTATTTGGGGCAATTGTGAAGTCTCCTAAACAAAGCAGTGTCATCATTAGGCTAGGAATTACCCACATGGATCAAACACTACATATGAATAAGATAAAATACTTTATTATTTCTAGTTCTAGAATGTCAGGGTGTCTCCAAGGGGGCATAACCTATATACAATTTGATGTGCAGTGACACAAAGAGCAAGAACAAATTAGATGGTTTAGGGATGAGGATCTCAAAAGTTATCAAAATATACAGTGTATCATCATTTCCTATTTCATAAGGGGGGGGGGGGGGGAGGAGTGGGGTTAAAGACAACACCTGCGGGTCATGTACTTTACACCATTTTTTGCATCATAATGACATAAAAAGATATTTTGTATTTTCCTGTTTCATGGGGTCAGAGCAATCCCATAGGGTCATGTCATGTATTTGATGCATTAAAATACATTAAGAAAGAAAGACCCTTCCTTCCTATTATAACTCATATAAAAATGATAAGTCTCTACACTTACTTATACAAGTAATACACAAGTTTAATACGAAATTGTTACAGGATATATATAGGGTCAACTCAATAGTGTAAGTCTGACAAATGGAAAAATAACTTTTGCAATTAAAATGACAGAAACTTTACAAATGCGATAGGATAGGTAACGATGTTAAGCTTATTTAAATATTAAAAGATGATAGTATGCTAGCAAAGGGAGTTCACTTAATTAGAAAGTGAAAGTAATGCTTGTGTATGTAGTCCAGGTCGGTAGAGAAATTATAACTGACACAGTCATACAGGGTGACTATACTTTTAATATTCTCAAATAATAAATATACGAAAAACCAAGCACTGCTAAGTATTCAGCAATCATACATAAGTCTGTTCCCTTCAAGGGTGTAGCACCGAGTGTGCAGGCAACTATGGTTTTAGCGGGAAGATTAGTATGTTGTTAAAAATAGAAAACATCTACAGGTAAACTGGTCGAACAGGTATTTGGTCCGTCACGTCACACCAGGTACGTAAACATAAACAAACACACGTGGACATTCACACATGGACAGGACGCCATACGATAAACAAAAACATACACAGTATAAATTAAAAACACTAAAACAATAACATTTATGACTTACACTGGTTACATGTACATATCGGTGTCTCATAATATTGTGCTACTATAATACTCACTATACACGTATTATGCTTACCTATATTGGTAAATATTATAATGATAATCCAATTAGAGCACAATATGAATCCCTTTAGCTGATCATCACAAAAGAAATGTTCATGCATGTTAACTAATCCTTTTCTGCATATGGAAAACACATACACCACTTAATACCTATCTAATCGAGCTGGGTAAAACTAGTACCCGCTATTGAGACCTGTTGACCTCTGTTGTGTACGTAATTTCAAAGATCAGTCATTTGTAACATGCATGTATTTTTATGTCATATTCTTCAAAACCCCTTGAACTATTTTATTAGGTAAATAACAGCTTGAAGGTGGTGCAGGACACCTGCGTATTGTGATGTATACTTCCTACTGAAATAAACAATAAAGTATAAATATAATATTTTCCCCCAAAATAATGTTACCTTACATTGAAGCGCAATGGGTTAGAGCAATTACATGTCTGTAAGGGCATTGTAGTCCTAGGTGTATGTTTGGTAATTTTGTCTGGACCCCTCACTCCCACATCTTCTTTAAATCAATGCATGTTAAGATCATTGATTACCTTAAAATTCACTTGAAAACAGTTCAACCCTAAATTGCACATAAAGTGGTGCTCATGTGTTTTATGATACGGGAAGGGATCTGATCCTTCAGTTATGAAAATTATAATTTTTAAATTTATTACCGGAACTTGCATGTGGGAATTAAACTGGTACAAAACAGTGTAATTTTAAGGCAACCACTTGGTGCGGGTATTAGTCTAATGACAGCAACTAGTTTTTTTTTGTCGTAGATGTTGCACGGAACTATTATGAATTTTTTTTAAATATTGCATTAATTCATTTCTTTGGATTGGGACATTATGAAATAAATATGTTAAAAGCCTTATTTAAACTGCTGTGGGACGTTAATTTGTGCAGGTAATGATGTATTATGATCATTGTCAAAGAATGTTTTTATACACATCACATCGAATTAAGATTAAAATTAAATTAATTTTCACAGGCTGGCAAAAAGTGGAATTTTCTTGCCAGAATGCATCAGGTACTTTTTAACAAATATAAAAGTTATTTATTTCAAATGAATTTGTATTACTTTACTCATATTGATTTTTCTCTTCTTTAGATCACCACAAAAGCTGGCAAATTATTCAAATTTTCATGTTCAGCATGTCCTTTGAATTTCCCCAGCCTTATCTCGAACATGCCTCTCTTCAGCAGGAGTGTCCAACAGCCGAAGGGTATTTTAAATGGATACCCCAAGGTTCTAATATGCAAATGTTCTTATATATTGTTTGTCGCTCCATGTTTTAGAGCGGGTTAATGTTGCTAATGCACTTTTATGGACTGAACATGTCTTTTTATATGGAAACGTTTGTCAGGGATTCAGTACAGCGGACAAAATGTCCATAATTGTTGTTGAATTTCCAAAAACACAATGTTTCAGGCAACGACTGCAAGGAGAGGGCGGAGATTTTGTGCTGAAAAGCTTTAACAGGAATGTTAAATGCTTCCTTCGGGTCTACCAGATGACCAAGGGTGGATAAGGGCATGCCGGAACGTGGAGAGAATAACTAAAGTAAATAAAACACTGATCTATTATATATCATAATTCTGATAAATAATAAATTTCAATTAACATTTTATATAAAATGACACACACCTACAATATTTATCAAATAAAGAAAAAAAACCACAAACAGAAACACAACAACATACACTCTTCCTTTAATTTTGTTGTAAAGCTAGTGTCCGATGTGCTGGGCAAAACCACTGAATCCTTGATAGGGCATCTTTTGTTTTCACTTTGAGTCCAATGCAATGGCAGTTACACCAGTAATCACAATTTTCTTTTTCTATCTACATCACATCAAATCCATCTCGCCCGAGACGCCAACGCCACTTAAATCTGACATGAATTCATAAATACGCATTTTTTCCCTTTTATCTCCGACTACTGCCATATTAGTTGTCGATTTCTATTGTTCTGCTCATCGCTACACACCCCCTATATAAGGCCGAGAGCACTATTCATGCTTCACCGCATTCAGGTATTTCATACACCGGAACACGTTACCTTGAACGAAAAGACGGGAAGAAGCGCGTTTTGAACAAAAAAATATGACAACCACTGCACTGACCAGGAACATCCCATGAACGATGAAACAAGACAGACTGAAATCCAGGCACATATACTTCAAAAATCCTCGATACTTGTAGACTGTTTTCCTGTTCTGTTTTACATTGCATATACGCAACCACACAAGGTGGTGGCAGATCGAGCAATGTCAATGAACGCACGGATTTTAGAAACTGAGCGTTTTTGTAGAAACCGATGGAAACGAGTCGATGTTACGTTGTTACTTTCTTGGATTTACTATCATTTAGCTACTGGGTTGAATTTAGTGCCGCCGGGGTTTTCAAAAAGATGCAAACGGTGTGCACTCTGTATGAACGACACACGTGTTCGATGTGAATGTGAAGTAAGGCAGCACTGTCTGCAGAATAATCCGGATACTAGTTCCTTGAAAATTCTTTCAAAGAATAAATATATTTTGTATTTCACTGATTGTTCTTTCCTTTATTATGTAATACAAACATTTTCCTACAATGTGTAGTTCATACATTTAGAAGTCCGTGCAACCTGAATGCCTCGATCGGAAAGCAACCGACCGTAACTTTCTCGACCGGTATATATACCCCAGTGGCAGTAGAGGAGCGATCGAAACTAATATGGCAACCAAATGCTTTTATGAATTCATGTCAGCTTTAACATTGGGTTTCTCTTCTGTCTGTGTTGAAACGTTATGTCGTTCATCCCTAGAGAACAAAAAACTTGAGTCATCCTGGGTAAACAAACGACAAAAAACTCAACTGGTTCAAACAACGGAACATAAAAAAACACATGGGTTCTGAACCAAAAGATGACGATAGTGCAAAAAAATAAATAATAAACAAACATTTAAATGATAGGACAAGGGCAGGGGC
The DNA here is from genome assembly GCF_025612915.1 of Magallana angulata. Classification (NCBI taxonomy): domain Eukaryota; kingdom Metazoa; phylum Mollusca; class Bivalvia; order Ostreida; family Ostreidae; genus Magallana; species Magallana angulata. Next base: position 2,212,928 of record NC_069117.1, read on the forward strand.
AAACAAACCCATAAACACATTCCGTCCTCTCCATAGACGCATTTTATCCAGTCAGGAGCCTGCACTGTCAGTTTTACTTTTGCTCCTGTGGCAGTTTCTAAATCCTTTGCCTAAAATATAATTTGCGCTTGGAATTAAGGATGAAATAGTCAGGTTTAGGTGTGTATTAATATTTTCCCGCTTTTTATGTTTGTTTATCTAGTACGATGAATGTTCCATATAAATAACTAGATGCTGTCACTAGACAGTAATACCCGCACCAAGTGTTTGCCCCTAAATAACACTGTTTTGTACCAGTTTAATTAAAAATGAAGGCCACATGCAAGCTTCTGTAATACATTTAAAAATTATAATTTTCATAACTGAAGGATGAGATCCCTTCCCATATGATAATGCACATGAGCAGCACTTTATGTGCAATTTGGGGTTAAACTGTTTACAGTGAATTTTCAGTTAATCAATAATCTTAACATTTCATGTCATAGAAAGTATAATGGTCTATATAATTATTACAAACAAAATTAAAAATTAAATTATGCCCCCTCCCCGTGGCGGTTGCCGGTTTTAGATTTGCTTCTGTGTGCCTACATGTACATCATAGTGTGCACAGATTTAGAGAAGGGGTTGGAGTGAGGAGTCGAGACCCCCCCCCCCCCCCCCAATGAAAATTCATTTCTATATCAATAGTAAAATTACCAAAAATACACCTTGAATTCCAATGCTCTTACAGACATGTAAACGCTCTAACCCATTGCGCTGCAATGTTAGGTAACATTATTTTGGTGGTAAATATTTAATTAATATCTATACTTTATTGTTTATCTCAATTAAGGAAGTATACATCACAATATGCAGATGTCCTGCACCACTTTAAAGCTGTTATTTACCTAATATAATAGTGCAAGGGGTTTTGAAGAATAGGTCATAAAAATACATGCATGTTACAAATAACTGATCTTTGTCTGAAGTTACGTACACAACACAGGTCTGCAGGTCTCATTAGCGGGTACTAGTTTTACCCAGCTTTTCGATTAGATGGTTTCATGTACTGGTATGTGTTTTCCATATGCAGAAAAGGATTAGTTAAGATCAGCTAAAGGAATTCATTATTATGCTTTAATTGGATTATCATTATGATGTTGACCAATATAGGTAAGTATAATACATGTAGTAGCAGTAGCACAATATAATGAGATGCCAGCACACATAAGTTTTACTTTCACTTTCTAACTGTGATCTCCCTTTGACAGTATACTGTATCATCATCTTTTAATATTTAAATAAGCTTATCATTGTTACCTATCCAATCGCATTTGTAAAGTTTCTGTCATTTTAATTGCAAAAGTTATTTTTTTTTATTTGTCAGACTAACACTATTTAGTTGACCCCATATTGACCCTGTATAAACAATTTCGTATTAAATTTGTGTATTACATGTAATTTAAGTAAGTGTAGACACTTATCATTTTTATATGAGTTATAATAGGAAGGAAGGAGTATTTCTTTCTTAATGTATTATAATGCATCAAATACAATGTAGGTCATGACCTTATGGGACTGTTCGATCTGACCCCACGAAACAGGAAAATATGGTGTAAAGTACATTAATGACCCCCAGGTGTTGTCTTTAACCCCCCCCCCCCCCCCCCCCCCCCCGTATATGAAATAGGAAATGATGATACACTGTATATTTTGTTACCTTCTGAGATCCTCATCCCTAAACCATATAATTTATTCTTTCTCTTTGTGTCATTACTCATCAAATTGTATATATATATAGGTTATGCCCCCTTGGAGATACTCTGACATTCTAGAACTAGAAATAATAAAGTATTTTATCTTATTCATTTGTAGTGTTTGATCCATGTAGGTAATTCCTAGCCTAATGATGACACTGCTTTGTTTTGGAGACTTTACAATTGCCCCAAATAGTGAATACATATGCATTTAATATTTTGTTTATAAATCTTAAAAATTGAATTAAGCAATTTCCGAAATGTTAATGTGCATCAGAGAAAAAGCAATCAAGAAATAATTTAAAATTTTCTACTGTACACATGTGAAAATGTATTAAGAAGACTGAATCTTTAGAACTAGGTTAGATGGGGGGGGGGGGGGGGGTCGATGTGGAGTATTATAAATTAAACATTTATAATTTGAATCATTTATTGTTTTTAATTTTAACTTGTCAATGAATATTAGTTATTGATCCCAAGGTAGAAATATGATCATATCTCAATAGATCATTTTTCAAGTATGCAAGGTGTAATGTAATTTTTTTTAAGAATAACATTTTTCACCAGTTTATAAAAGTTTTAAGACACCCAAATTATATTTTGATTTTAATGGATCATTCAACAATTAAGGGGGGAGGGGGAAACAGTTTATATTTGAGTTTGTTTGGGGGGGCGGTGGGGGTTCCAAGTCATCCCGATATATTTGACAATTTTTTATTGTAATTTAAAATAAAACTATAAGCCATACTACAGTCATGAATAGTATAGAACAAAACACAAACTAATACATGTATATATACATAGGAAGTATTACAAAACATAGATGATTGATCTATATCTGGGTTCTTAAATTAAATCATACATCGTGTACATATTATATTATTGTCTCTTTTTTCAAGGCATTCCAGATGGTATGTAGGTAATGATCCCAAGTGCCCTTCCTGAAATTATCAAATATCATAAAAACCATTGAGATCCCCACCTTAATCCAAATATATTATTCCTCCTTAGGTCATGGAGCATCAGATCATTATGACATGTAAGTCATGACCCTAAGGAGTTCCTTTAGAATCAGATATTGTCAATTATCTTTAGATTATTGATGTTTGATGATCCTATTTAATCTTTATTATTAAGTTTCCCGAATGAAATTTGGAAACTTATTGTTTTTGTACGGTTCTTAATACATGTATTATTTTTCGTCGTCTTCTTCTTTCCCGCTTTGAACTTGTCTCTCAGAGATGGCTGAACAGAATTGTACAAATCTCTAGGATATGATACTAAGGCCTGCATATATAGTTGTGCATCCTGGTTTGATTTTTCTCATTTTGGGTTAGACAACCACTTTTCAGGGGGGGGGGGGTGTCAAAACACGGTGTGGGGTCTAACATCGAACCTTGTAGGAAGAATAGTAGACTCTATTGTAAATGGTAACTTGAAAACAGACAATAATAAATCATATATTGACTGTTACTGGCAATATATAGGGTTTATCTGATCTGACCCCCGGGGTCATCCCCACCCCAGGAATTTGAAATATTATATCTCAGAAACTGCTATAATCATGACCCCTAAATCATATATATTCATGGCTGTGATGTCAAGGAGCATCAAATGTTATGGGCCCTGTGGGTGGTCCTGACCCCCTCGAACAGCAAGTCCCTTAATATCTTCAAAACAGTTGAGATCCCCACCCTTAAACCATATATATTCTTGTTCCTTGTGTCAAGGGGCATCAAACAGTATGTAGGTCATGGCCCCGGGGGTGGTCGTGACCCCCCTCGAACAGGAAGTGCACGAATATCTCGAAAACGGTTGAGATACCCACCCCTTAACCATATATATTCTTGATCCTTAATTAAAGGGCACCAAAAGGTATGTAGGTAATGGGCCTCAGTGTTAAATTTAATTTTTCAAAACCGTATTGCACATCTGTAGAACAGTCCCTATCATATTCCAAAATATGATGTGTCTATCCATTATATCATAAGAGGAGCTCTTGGATCTAATTTGTTTGTTTTTAGTGATAAACGTCAATTTTCTGCTACTATTTGACTCCCTGGATGAAATTTAGATTTTTTAAACCTTACTGCACATCTATAGGACAGTCCCTATCATATCCCAATATATGATGTGTCTATCCATTAAATCATAAGAGGAGTTCTAGGATCTATGGGGTTTTTTTTTTTATTGATAAACGTCAATTTTCTGCTCTTATTTGACTCCCTGGATGAAATTTAAGTTTTTAAAACCTTATTGCACATCAATAGGACAGCCTCAATTATATCCCAAGAGATGACGGAGCTACTCCAAAAGTTGTAAGAGGAGTTCTGGGATCCATACTTTTTTTGCAAAAAACGTCATTTTTTATTGCCCACTGATCCCCTTAATAAAAAAAAAATTCTGGAACCTGATCACACTTCAATATGACACCCCCAATCATATTCTAGAAGATCATTTGGCTACTGATAAAAAAAAAAGTTTTCGAAACCAGTTTTTTTTGTAAAAAAACCCGCCATTTTTCAGCTATTAAATGACCCCCAAGATAAAATTGAAAATTCCGAAACCTTATTGCGCATCTATAGGATACCCTAAAACATATTCCAAGAGATGATTTGTCTACTGTTGAAAATGTAGGAGGAGTTCGAGGAAGAAAGTATTTTGTGAAAAAACGTCATTTTTTACCAATTATTTGATCCCCAGGACTAACAGAGAATTTTTGAAACCTTTTTACAAAACAACATGATACCCCCAATCAAACTCCAAGAGTTCAATTTGCTGGTTTATAAGATGTAAGAGCAGTTTGAGAAAATAAAACGTGACAGACGGACGGACGGACGGACGGACGGAACAGGGTAACAACAATATACCCGAACTTTCTTTAGAAAGTGCCGGTATAATTAATATCTCTATTTATTAAAAAAAAGGTCAATTATAAAGGAAAGTAGCATCCTATCATCTAACAAGCTGGAGGGAATGTGCGGCAAGAAATTAGCCCCAGACATTCACCGCCTCACAGAGCAATGTGAAGCCAATTTTAATTTGTATGCCAGGTAGGTGTCCCAAAATCTCTAATGAAAAGACACATGCCAACACCTGTCCTTACTTATCAAAAACAAAAAGACCGACTTGAAGATTTGAATAATTTTACAAAGGCTCAGTTCATTACATTTATCGCTATATACGGTAAATGCCATTTATCGAAGAAGAATAAATCAAGCGGCATAACTCTAATAATTTTAGTAACCAATATTTTATCCAAGCGCGATAACTAAATCAATAGGCGCGGGTACTTAAATGTCAATAATGTAATGACGTCATCATTGCGCGTGCAATTATCGATCCGTTAGACGCTGCCGATATCGAACAGACGACGGACGTAGATTTACAGAGAGGTAATTCAAAAGTAAAAGTTTGTATGTTGTAAGGATTTTGGTATTACCGTTAACCAGTTTTTAAATTTGATGAGGCGATGGAAGCGATTTGGGCGTGTCCTTCACCCCACAAAAAGGGGATAATGTATGAAATTGTACTTTAGAAAATATTTTGTCCATAAGTCTTCGACTTCAAAAAGTTATATTGAAAAATTAGTTATGTGCAAATACAAATTTTTAAATATATACCAATTTAGCTTTTTGTCGATAGGTCAGAATAAAAAAAAACAACAACAAATAAATAAATAAATAACATAGAATATGTATAATATAAAAATTATTAAAGTTGTGGTATATTAATGCAATAACCACTTCGTTTTGGTAATTAATGATGTATATAAAGTGTCGTGAAACCGATATTATGTAAACATGTTACACAGTACATGTGCATAAGGCAATAAGCCTTACGTTATGACGAACAGACAATGGACATGGACATAGACATCGGACAATACAACAAGATAGGTGTTTACGGGTAGGCGGGCGGAACTGAACTGACTACTCTGGAACTCCAGGTATTGGGGTTGGCAGTGGACCAGGGTCAGAGGTCATTTACATATTTAACAACATGTATTAACATAACAATGTACATTTCACTACATACCTCCCCATTTTATATTAAAAGGGCCTTTAACAATAGAGAAATGTAGAATCAGATCAGACAACTAAGATAAACCTATAAAAAATATAATGCATCCCTAAAAAAATGCACCAGGGATGTATATATATATACATTTTCTAAAAGCATCTACCAATAAGACCACACACTTTACATACAGAGAATAATCTACTACAACATGAATTTAGTCAGTAACTGAACACCAGACATTAAATTCTGCAGGAAGATACTATACAAGATAACTTATGTCACAGAATATCCTACAACATGAATGTGGCTGGTAACTTAATTCCAGACCGTCCATTCTGCAGGGACTATTAAGTTGATGGCTTCATCTTGTATAGGCGGCGACCATTCCTTACTGTTTCACGCAACAGGTACTGTATATTTACTTCCAGTCTGGACGCAACTTGAGAGACATCTCCTATGAACGCAGGGGTGTTTATATCTCCTCCACCGGGTTTCGGTGAATCAGTCTCCAGGAGAACACGATTCATAGGGACTGTTCTTAGGCCGGAAATCTGGTCCGAACTGAAACTTTCCACAACACCTGTAAAGCCGAAGTACACGTTAGAGAAATGGTCCATCCACAGCTTAACAAGTTCCGGATCTCCCGTGAAACAATGAAGATGAATAAGTTGGTCCGGATCACACATATCCTCTGAAATATATGTATACATCGGGAGTGAACATCCATTCCAATCCAATCTGAAGATATTCCACGCAGATGGAGCACCAAAACTTTGTCCTTGCGAATAATGGTAAGCACCTGCCGGAAAGCTTCTTCTTGGCGTCTCCAGAGTTTGACGGGAACAGTACGGTCAAGACCAACTTCTCCAAGTGCAACGACGTACGGGGAACACAGCAGATCTTTCATATGGAGCAAAGTTCTAGAAGTCAAATCCTGGAAGTGTTTAGAATGCACACCCACAGCAACTCCCCAGGGACTAACTGAAACTGTCTCTGGATGGGAAGCGGGTTCACTATACACAATCACACCGCCGGTGACCTTCACATCCAGTCGAGGACGGCCAATTCTTGATTTGGTATGTCTAAGTACATCCTCTACCGACTTTCCAGACGACCTTCTCCATATGCGATTACACGTGCGGTCAAGGTGAAAATGGCTATCGAATGCTTCATGTTGTATAGATTCACTGGCATCTCTGTCATATGGCACATAATCACAGACTGTTTCTGTCGAAGAGTTTACATCAGAGCCATAACTCGCATCTATACAAATGAGCTTTTCTTCCGTAGATGAATCCACGGTTGACACCTGTATCCGCGCACCTTTCACATCAGACACCGAATGACTGTCACCTGTAACACGCCCATGCACGCGGAATTGTTCACGCTGCTCAGGTTGCAAAGCTGACATCAGTACTACTAAACATCTCCAGTGAATTAATACAGCCGGTGAGTTAACTGGAGCCACAGTAAAACCTTCTGAAGGTTCTTCCCAGTTCTGATGGTCACATAATCTCCTAATACACGCGACTGTATCCGGATGAAGAGTAGTTTCCTGAGGAATCTGATGTGTCTGGTTGACGTAATCTACTGCTGTGAACACACTAGCATCATGTCCAACAACGATCCTAACCAAAGACTCCAGCGCTGTGAACTGTAGTTTGCATAACTGCGACTCCTCCATAGAGCGAATTGGTTTCACATCACTGAATATCCTAGGAAGGTGGGACTGCTGAACATGACGCTTGATCTTGCTATTCTTAACATTGCAGCCAGGAAATGGGCACCACTGAAAGTTCACACAAGCACGCTTGTCAGCAGTCTCGGAATAGTCATTCTGCTGAACATGTCGCAGGGGTAATCTTCGCTTCTTTGATCAAACTGAATGTGAAGACTCCTTACTCCCAACACACTCGTCCTCCCCTGTAAGAACTTCTTTCACTAAAGGCGTTGGCTCCATCGGTACATGAGTTGCGGGTGACCCTGCTACTACATGATCAATGGAGACGGGACAGTCGGTGTTAGCAATCTCCATCACAGACTCCTCGGTGTAAGAAAGCGGACCTTCTACTGCATTTTAACGCACAACATCCAGGTTGGGATTGTTTCGGAGACGAATATCCACACACATACCGGATGGTGACGATGAAGCAGGTGTAGCAGTAGAACGTGCTCTTCTTTTTGGATTGGAGCTTCGGATAAGTGATGGAAGATTGTCGCCAACCCATCTTTCAGTGCACAGAATGGTACGCGCTTCATTCCTAATCTTCTTAATCCAGCGAACGTCATATTTATCTCGTGCTAAGCTGTATTGATCCAGGATAGCATCACATATATCACTGTGAGAAGTTCCATCACTCAGGAGGGCAAAGTCGTAAACGAGACGAGTAGGCTCAATAAGTCTTCTTGAGGAGGTGCTTCTTCTCACATAGTTAAGGTAATGCTCTCCTCTCTCCTGGAGTAGAGATGAATAATTCGGAGCTGGTTGATATCTCCTGTAGTGTGGCATAGTAGATATATACTAAATAATGAACTAGAGACAAATGTAGAAAAATGATAATGAATGAACAATAAGAACAGGACCCCCCTAAATGAATGAGTAATACATATGAAATATATTGAAATGAATGATAGGAGACATGACCCTGGTCTTAAAGGTTTGTCCTTTGATCCTTAACATCATCAGCTGTTGAAAGAAATAATAGCATACAACAATAAAAACAACACATGATACTGAAACTCTATCAGTGTACATACTATTTAACTCTAAAGATACATAATTAATTATCATGACATATAGAATCAAAAAACACTGAATGTTTGTAAATCCCTAATTATATTGTATTTTTCACAAACAAGTTGCTAGCGGTTGTATCCTAGTATTACCTCCCTGTCCGTGTAATATAGAAAACGGAGCACACTGTATGAATAATATAATACATCCGGCACATAAATGATCATACTACACTTAGATATCATGGTCACTTGAGTTGCGGTACTTGTATCAATAATCGCTACAACAAAGAACACCATCATATCTTAACTTTTAAAGACGATCTTAATTTCTATAAATGGTCTTGTATTGGACAGGGTAAGTATTTTCATTATGCATCTGGATGACCAGGTGAAAACAGATCAGGCTCAAGAGCCTTCATTCTTCTAACGATTGTCTTCATGTCTGTCCTCAGAGATCCAATGTGGTTCTTCATCGTGGACAGACTCTGTAGGACGTCATTGTAATGGTGTAGATTGTCTGTGGCTCCACTCTGTGCTGTTTTAGTGGCTTCTTCTCCATCAGACATCTCTTTTCTCTTTCCATCATACCGATCTGTGTCAAGGTCACCTGGATTCCATTGATGCAGTGATGACTCATGGGTTACATTGGGTGGGTCTTGTACCTGTTGCAGAAGTGGTGCATTCTGATGCGACTGTGTCTGTTGCAGGGTCTCGTGGTTTGACTCATACACATCATACATAATTGTGACATGTTATGTTCTGAATGTGCATGAGTTCTGTGACTGGCAATAGGAAAGTCATGCACAGAACTCTTGACATTGGATGGTTCAAAACCTCTTGATGCCGTAGCTGTGACATTACTTGTGCCAAGTGCTGAAGATCCATAATTCTGAACAGAACCCTGGACATTCGAAATTGAACCGTCTATTGCCTGGACTGTTTCAGAATTAGGGAATGACTCTGCAACTGCTGACATCCCTTCAACATTACACGGTATGGATTCAGTCTCAGCTTTAGGTTCAATGCTGACTACAGCTGTAGGTGGTAAACTACCATCCTGTAGTTGAGCAACATTGACCTGATGCTGTAACCCATACCGTATCTGGCTAGATGCACCATCTTGTGTTGGTTGTTGTGCCATTGGTTGTGCTGGGGCAACACCATACTGGGGCATCATGTGTGGAGGATACTGCAATGGTGGACCGCATGGTGGACAATTCATACCATAACTCATCATTGGGTATGAATAACAGGGATACTGAGGTATCATCCCCCATAGGAGTTTGGTATGGATCTGCATATGATACAGCGTATGTAACAGGAACACTATTGTATGGTGGGAGAAACCTGGCGGAACCCCACATGGCAACATGCCTGTCTGCTGGATAGCATGACCATTTGACATGATGGGACCTACTAATGGATATGCACTATGTGCACACTCACCCCCTCACTAATAGTTTTACTGATTACTGAAGTTTGTTCCATATTGATTGTAGTTACACTGTACATTTACAAATGTATTTAAACTAAGCATTTGATGTTAAATTGCTTCATGATTGCTAAACTGCTTGTGACAGCGGCAAAAATTATACTCTAATTCAAATGCTTGAACTCATGACGACAAAAGAATAACCCAAACTTTAATTCAAAAAGCTTAAATTATTCAAACTCCCCAAAAAACTTAATTGTTTCAGACAGTAAACTTGTTCGAGAGAAAAAATAAAAAAATAAACCTTATTGTTTTGAAAAATTTCTCAGAAGTTCAAAAACTAATAATAATAAATGTTGAAAAAATATCAACAGAACACTGAGTGTAAATTGTAAATATTTTTTTATGACTTCTTAAAAAAAATGCAAACTAATACCAAATATATATATATATATATATATATATATATATATATATATATATATATATATATATATATATATATATATATATGTTTACCAGAAGTTAATTGAATGAAGTTATTAATTTAAATTTATAGAATTAATTAGTACCCTGGCCTACCCACTAATTGCTTAATTAATTTAATTGCTAACAGATAAGCAGTGACTAAATTAACACTACAGAAAAAACTTTAAAAGTTATTCCAAAAATACTACAAGTTCCTACAACTGATAGAACACATTGTTATACCCCTGTAAAACAGTTACTATATAACTCTATACGAAAAAAAGTCCAGCATTTTGACTGTTGGACTGGAACTGTTAGATTGGAACTGTTAAAATCGACTGTTAAAAAAGACTGTTGACTGGTGACGTCACATTCCGCGAAAACGAGTTATCTTTCCTGTCGTTTGGTATACAAACATGGCTGCCGCTGCTCGGTTTGGCGAAGCTTCAGAAGAGGAAATAAGATCAATTTTGGAAAGTAGAGACAGTAAGAATACCAAAAATGTTGTAAAAACTGCAGAAAATATACTGAATGATTATCTATCAACGCTTGACCTGTCCCTACATCTTTTAAAAGATAAATCATGTGAAGAAATCGTGGAAGTTCTCAGGAAGTTTTATTGCGCTGCGAGGAAGAAAGACGGCTCCATGTATGCAAAAAAGTCGATGATTTCCATAAGGTATGGATTACAGAAATCGTTCGAAAAATCGCACGAAGTTGACATCATTAACGACGCTAGATTTAAACCAGCAAACGACGTTTTCTTCGCCGCCATGGTCCAAATAAAGAAGGAGGGTGTTGGAGAGGTGCAGCATAAGGAAGTAATAAGCGAACAAGACCTGGAAATTTTGTACAAAAACGGTGTGTTTAGTTGTGACAGTCCTAAGTCCCTTCAACAGAAAGTTTTCTTTGAAATAATGTTGTACTTTTGCAACCGAGGAAGAGAAAATCTTCGTGGAATGAAAAAGAGTGACTATGTAATCCGGAAGGACCATGACAGCAGGAGGTATGTCGCATGCACCACTGCAAAGCTAACAAAGAATCATAGAGGTCTGAATTGTAATGATGATGACCAGGATGGAGGAAGGATGTATGAGCAACCCGGTGAGTGCATATAAGCCCTTAATTGTCTATTCATATTTGCTAAGAATTCATGTCAAGTTTATATATAACAAAATAAATGTGTGCATAATTAAAACTTTTTTTTCTATTTAATTTATCCTAAAATGTATTACACACATATATATTTAGATGATATATATACAAAATGACAATGCAAATACATGTATTAAAAATTGTGATTCTGTTTAATATTTTGTAGGAAATTCCAATTGTCCAGTTATGAGTTTTGAGAAGTATATCGCCAAGCTAAATGCAGACTGCGACTCTCTATGGCAACGTCCAAAGACAAGCATTGATGATCATTCACCTGTTTGGTATGACAATATGGTTGTTGGAAAGAATGTCTTAGGAAGTATGATGCAGAGGATTAGCAAAGATGCAGGACTTACATGTGTGTATACTAATCATTGCATACGAGCCACCTGCATAACCATGCTGGATGAATGTGGCTACGAGTCTCGACACATTATTGGTATTTCTAAACATAAATCAGAAAGCAGCTTAAAACATTATTCCTCCAAATTAAGCAATTCCAAAAAACGCAATATGTCAGATGCCTTAACAACAAAATTATCCGTATGCAAGTCCGCGCCAATTCAACATACACCCCTTCAACAAATTGAGAACAATTTAATGCCAGATTTAGCCTCAAATGTGCAAGAACTCCAGGACATTGTCGATGTTGATGACAGAGATTTAGCTGCCATTCTTGACAACCCCATGTTTGGAAATCTTCATGAAACTGGAATCAGCATTCCTAATGTTAAAACAGCTAAATCTGTTTTTTCTTTCCATGGCTGCAACATTACAATACACAATAACTAAATTGTATGCATAACTTGCTGTATGTATGAAAAATGTGCCTGTAGGAATCTTTTGGGTGTTTGATGTTACATGTATTTAATTTTATTTAAGTTTGCTGTTGAAGTTATTTGTTTACAAAATGTTAGCTACAAATGTTTTTAATGTACTCAATTTTTTTAAAACTTGTGCAATTTTTTAAAATGTCTGTGATCATAATTTAATTTCATGTACATTTTTTGTAGTTTTATTTTAAAGTTGTTAACTAATGTTTAACTGTTTATTAATTCTGCTTTTACTTCAAGCTTATAAAGACATTTTAAATATCTTCACACATTGCAAATGTGATAATTTTAATCAGATATACTGTGATATTTTTTTTTATAATAATTTACCTGATTATTCAACAATTGAACTATTATTTATTCATTATATGTTCCATATAAGTGTTCAAATAAAATCTTGTTAATATTAGTGAGATGAGTGTTTCTTTTTATTAAATATGTATAATGATAAATTAGTTATAACATACTGATATAACTAAACCGTTGTTAATTGTGTCTCAGGTAACAGTTGAACAATTTATTCTTTGCTCCATATCAAGTGTTTAAGTAAAATCCTGTTAAATTTTAATGAGATCAGTGATTTTTTAATTAAAATAGGAGGGGTATAACAAAACAGTTGTTGACAACTGTATAATATGTACTGGATATTGTAAACACCAAAATATTTTCAAACAGCAAGACAAATTTAATTATTGTTTACCTTATACAAAGTATCTAAATATTGCTGTAACTAAAAATAACTTAAAACAAAATGTCTAGGAAAGCTTAGAATGATTAACTGTTATGCTTATCTACTATTTTAACAATTGTAAACAAACAAAACGATTTTCAGAAAATGCTTAATTGAAAACGAAAGTAGTTGTTACGTCACAGGAAATAAGATATCTACGCGCAAAAATGTCACTGTCGAATTGGCGCCAAAAATCACGTGGAAGTAATGGCGACCGACCAGACGACAAGAACACGTAAACAAATGTCAAAATACCAAAAAATTATCTTATACAATATACTAACACAAAATCACCCCAACGCTATGATAAACGCTAGAAAGTGACAATAAACTGGCAAAATATGAAAAAATACAAGGATAAATACGAAATATTTTCACTTGTGCAGACGTTATCGCCAACGTGTTTACAGAAACACGAGTGACATAGTCTACAGTACAGTATAGCAAAAATACGACAGAATATCGCACAACACGTCTATTGAGACGATAATGTGCGTGACATACAATATAAACTCAAAAAATAGTAATCAACAGTAATATCGGAGTTATCGCACATACACGTTTGTAAAGAACAAACGCTCAACACGACATTTCCAACACTCGCTCAATATTAGGACTATCGTTATACACGTTTGTATAATACACACGCTCAATACGAAACTTCCAACATATGAACAAGTAATGTACCATTCATTGCCTCAAATATTGCAAAAATATAAATCTACACATGTACCTGTAACGCGAAATGTCGGGTAGGGTATCCTACCGGCGACGCCAATTGTCGTGACACCGATATTATGTATTACACATTACATGTACATAAGGCAATAAGCCTTACCTTATGACGAACAAACAATGGACATGGACATGGACATAGACATCAGACAATACTATATAGGTGTTTACGGGTAGGCGGGCGGAACTGAACTGACTACTCTGGAGCTCCAGGTATTGGGCTGGGCAGTGGACCAGGGTCAGAGGTCATTTACATATTTAACAATATGTATTAACATAACAATGTACATTTTACTACAAAAGGTATATATATATATATATATATATATATATATATATATATATATATATATATATATATATATATTTTTTTTTTTTTAAAAGATTGAATAAATTAACTTAGTTATTGGCAAACGTTTTTAGTATGATGTTACGGTCTAAAAGGATGTCAAAATCCCCATATGCCAGGCCAGCACGTGCACCGGCCGCCGCCAGAAAAGCAGTGTCAGTCATAAATAGCGACCGCCAGAAACCTGATGATGCTGACCCCCAGGCCGTAGCAAAGGCAACGGAATCATTGAATTTAGAGACCCATTCTGATGGCAGTGGTCCAGCGTTACATCAACCACTCATACTTGGACCCTCATCGTCAATGGCAGCCCATTCATCAGGTACTATCAACGCTATTGACAATTGTACCGATGCTTTATGTAACGGCATGCAAATGTTCAACACGCCAAATTCATTATGTAGGATAACAAATGCATTGGGTACCCACGTAACTCAGATTGTTAGACAATCTATTTACAACAATAAATTTGTCCACATGCATAAAATGTTACCCCTCAAACCTCATGACGAACCCCAACAATAATTAGCTTTTGTCAATGGTGAATTGGTTATCCAGCCAAAACACAAAGAAATCAAAATTGCTTCTGTTGAAACCTTGACAAATGCATTTCTCGTGTTCAGCAGCATTTATCTGACCAAGTTCCCTGAACACACCCAAGCTATCCTCAAATATATGAACACCATTCGCACCGCTGCCCAACGTTCGCCTAATTTGAACTGGTTAAATTATGACATACAGTTCCGATTAAAACGCTCTCGAAATCACACGGTAGATTGGGGTTCTATCGATGCTGAGCTTTGGCTTCTTTACGTAGCGCAAGGTTCTTTCCTCACAAGCCCGCAAATGACAAATTTTTCGAATAAATCGGGCAAATGCTTTGAATTTAATTACAAAGGTTCGTGCGGCCGACCTTACTGTAATTATCACCACGTGTGTCTAAAATGCAACAACAACCACCCTTCTGTTTACTGCAGGGTTAACAACAACCAACCCATTCGCCAAGAGAGAGGGAAATCCCCCGCAGTCAACCATATGCGACAATTCCCTTATAGAGGTCAAGGCCGTGGGCAGTCAACAAGCAACGCAAGACTTATGGGACATGGCTCAAACCCCGGTCAAACTTAATGTCTTAAAATCAATGCTTACTAATTATCCAGATCAACATACAGCTCATGAATTACTAAACGGGTTTGAATACGGTTTCAACATTCATTATTCTGGTACACGAGAATTTCACGTTTCAAAAAACATGAAATCTGCTGAAACTCACGCTGATGAGCTTCATTTGAAAATCTATCAAGAAATTTCACAGGGGAAAATAGCTGGTCCATTTTACACTAGACCTTTGTCTAATATTAGATGTAGCCCTATTGGTCTAGTTCCTAAAAAACAAGGGGGTGGCGCATGATTTGTAATTTGTCAGCACCACAGGGCAACAGTGTTAACGATTTTATAGACCCCAGTCTCTGTTCAGTACATTATACATCATTTGATTCTACTATTAGTATGGTTCAAAAACTTGGTCCTGGGGCTTTATTAGGCAAAAAAGACATAACGAGTGCTTTCAGACTACTTCCGATTCGACCTGAAGATTTTTCATTGCTCTGCTTTTATTTTGACAATAAGTATTATATTGATAAATGTTTACCTTTCGGTTGCTCTATTGCGTGTGCCACTTTCGAAAAATTTTCAACAGCTTTGCACTGGATAGTGGAAAACCAATCCACACACAACACATTAGACCATTACCTGGATGATTTTTTGTTCGCTGGCCCAGCTAATACTTGTATATGTCAAAACCTTATGGGATCATTTGATACAATTTGTAAAGAACTTGGGGTCCCGCTCTCAGAGGAAAAAACAGAAGGTCCCTCTACATACATTACATTTCTTGGTCTAGGTATCAATACTATTAACCAAACCATATTTATTCCAAAGGACAAGGTGGATACCCTTAAATCAATGATACATAATGTATAAACGCGACGGAGGTTACACTAAAAGTAATGCAATCATTAGTGGGGTCACTAGCATTTGTTACGAAGGCAATACATGCAGGTAGGGCGTTTTGTAGACGATTTTACGACAGTCTTTCGCAGGGATACAAAAAACATCACTACATTACAATATCCAAAGCTCTACGAGACGATATGGAGGTCTGGTTAAAATTCCTTTCCGAATTTAATGGTACCACACTATTTCCCGATATGCACTGGTCAAATGGGGACACATTGCACATATCATCTGACAGCTCTGGCTCTTTTGGGTGTGGGGTAATTTTCGGTTCACATTGGGCTTATCTTCAATGGCCATTAGACTGGTCATCCGAAGATCGTAGAGACTTGACCTTCTTGGAGTTAGTGCCAGTAGCGCTGGCAATTCAAATTTGGGGTAGCAAATTGCAGTCTAAGAAAATTATAATGCACTTTGATAACATCGCAGTAGTTCAGATAATTAATCAAAAAACATCAAAGTCATCAAGAGTTATGTCCCTTCTTAGACCTCTATTGCTTCAGCTCCTCAGGTTCAACATTCAAATTAGGTGTGTGCACATACCAGGTCCTTCAAATACTATAGCTGATGCTATATCTCGTTTTCAGTGGCAAAAGTTCAGAAATCTGGCCCCATATGCGGATTACTATCCATGCCAAATTCCATCTGAATTTTGAAACCATTTGAAAAGGAAGTAGAAAAACTACTGGACGCATCAGTTGCTCCAAACACTCAAACTGTTTATCAGAAGGGTATTGACTTATTCATGCAATTTAGAGGGCTGTATAACATCCAGGACATTTGGCCTCCATCTGTTGACCGAATTATCAACTTTATAGCATTTTAATCACCTAAAAGTATATCATATTCAACTGCCAAAACTTACTTAGCGGGCATTAGTTTTAGCTTGAAGTTAAGCAATCTTCCTGATCTATGTCAATTTTTTTATTGTAAAAAAACTACTACTCGGTTTTAAGCAACTCAAACATAAAAGGGATACTAGAAGTCCAATAACTTTCCCACTGTTAAAAAAAATCGTTGCTTCTTTACATGTTTGTAGTAATTATTACGAACAGATCCTTTTTTCCACTGCGTATACACTTGCATACTTTGCCTTACTAAGGGTAGGTGATATAACCAGTACGCGTGGGAATTCCTGCAATTCAGCACTGTCTTTGCACAACGTATCCATATCAACGTCATGCATCACCATTATATTAGATAAAACTAAAACAGACCAAATAGGGAAGGGTATAACAATTCAAATTAACTCGACAAACGAAAATAAAATGCTTTTTGACAATCTGCGAGCATTTTTGAAACAACGTCCAACGAGCGCCGATACATTGCAATTTTTGTGCCATATTGATGGTTCACCCTTAACTTACTATCAATTTAACCAAGTTTTAAAAAAATCACTGTCATTTTTGAGGCTTGATGTTACAACATTTAAGTCCCATTCATATAGAATAGGCGCAGCCACATATTTATACATGCAAGGGGCGCCAGAGCAGGAAATTAAAGCTAAGGGTCGGTGGCATTCTAATGCTTTTCAATCATATATACGTCCTAATACAGTAGTATTGTAATATCAAAGTCTTTACTAAAGATAAATAAGTTTACAGGCTCTTCACACATCTGGATAGTAGGATCTTCAATCATAAGGAGGGCCCAGGATTACTGCAATCAGTCAGCAATTGGTTCAAATTTGTCTCTGGAATCCTTAAATATCACTGTGAATTGGTCAGGAAGGGGCGGACTAAAATAGGAAGTACTTGAAGATCATATCTCACTACTGCTTCAGGAGCATGGCACCCCACCTCGTGTATTGATCATTCACTGCGGTGGTAACAGTATTGGGCTTGTGTCACTTAAAAAACTTCAATTACAAATGAAATCACTCATGGGTTCTTTACATCAAAACATGTCAAACACTTTGCTGGTATGGTCAAACATACTTCCCCGAAAATATTGGCTGCACATGATATCAAGGTTAACAGCAGAGTAGGCCAGAATACGAATAAATAGCTCCTTGGGGTCATTTGTTGTAAAAAGCTCAACGGGGCAGTAATACGTCATCCAGATATTAATATCAACCAGCCGAAGTTATTCCAAGAATATGTTCATTTATCGAAACTTGGTAATTTTATATTTACAAATACCATAAAAACTGCCCTCGTTAAGTTCCTGACAACAAAACAAAATGTCTACCCGTGCATTTAATTCGGCGGTATCTGTTTATGGTTGTCCAAAACTTTGTTTAATTTGAACAAACCTACTGCCGCCTATCAACCCGTTTCAACATCTCTATCCATTCCCTATTAATATCGCAACTCCCAATTGGATGCACGTGTATTGGAGACATTGTGCATCCCCATAATGTGTTGGTTTACTAATTCAAAACCTTATTGCTATTCGTCATGATTGAAAATGACTTGAAGTGTTTGTGTCGTTGTTACTTATCTTGAAGTATTGATTCAGAATTGAATTGATTTGTTAATATTGTTTATTGCGTTGCATTAAAAGTCATTATGTCTTGTTCGCCAAATCGCCGCCTTTTGATTGGCGGATGGATTGCGGTACCCGTGTCTCGCGTCCCGCAATCCACTTTGCAGAATTTTGCAACAAGCCATCGCTGGAAACTTCTGTTCACCGTCCAGGGTTGACAGCAATACATGGCTCCTTGTTATCATCATATAAAATGACTAAATTTCAGCGCCAAATGCCATATTGAGGATCGGCTCTTATCCATTGTAATTTTATAAAACTTATGAATCATATGTACATGTTGAAATATTGAAATCATAATAAAGCCATGACAGATACCGCCAACACTGTAGTCGTTTATTCTTTCAAGATAACAGAAAAAATAGAACAGTATAAAATGGAGGAGACGTCACAAAAGGAATGGAAAAAAGTAAAAAAAAAAAAAATAAAAAAAAGGGAAAAAAGATGGAATTATTGAGTTTCTAAAAAGTTAGAAAATGAGTAATTTACTTTTAAGGACACACGAGACGTTCCTTAATTTTATATGATTTTCCTTGTTATTTTAATTCTTATTTATTAACATTTAAACCTGTTTATTCCCTAAAATTCAGGGTACCTTACCAGGCTCTTTCGGAGCTAGAATATTTTGAATTTTCCTTAAAATAGCATGCAAAATGCATTTGAATGCTTACCAATAAAACCATACTATATATTTTCAGTTGAACACCATATATATAAATAAAAAAAGGAATCATGTAACATAAAAATATAATTATCAAATTACTTAGTGGAAATCTTCACATTGTGGAACGGAAAAAAACGGAAGATAAGTCGCGTCTGACCTTAAACAGAGGCTTTTACAAACATATTGAGAGGGTATTGGTTGAATCTTACATCATATATTTTATTATTATTATATTTGAAAACTATTTTTAGACATAATGCTATTCACGGTGTGTTGTAATTATAGTGGCTGCTTGCATGTTTTACTTTTAATACTTTATTAACAGTGTATGATGAATTGTTTTCATTGTGTTTGTGTGCATTGGTATAAACTCTGATTAATTTGTAATTAAAAAGAAGAATTCAACATGCAATCTGGTTCAAAATAGATTATATAAAGAAATACACATGATGCTAAAGAAGCTTAGAGCAGATGGTGTCCTTCCTAGTGCTGAACACACCTTTGCAATATTTGACGCCTTTTTCACAACCCTTTTACGTTTGGGGTGTTTGTTCCCAATAGACACTAGGCTGGTTTTTCCCGATTTACTGGGGGGTTTTCTGCTCAAATAATGAATCCAACACTAGTATTTTATTTTATTTTTGAATGAAATCATTTTAAAAAACATAAATTATTTAATTATGACACATTGTTGCATTATCAGGCTGTATAATTTTTGGAATACGGAATAATTAATATCAACCACTTTATAATTAGCATACACAGTGCTTTTGGACTAATACTATATGATATATATATATATATATATATTATAATATAGATTCAATTAAAAAAATGCATGCTGCGGGGTGAGAAATGCGTGTCAAATTGTTCATTGTATGACTTAACAATTTATCACAACTTCTGCATTCAATTCTTACTCGTTAGGGCTTCCATATAAATTCTGCAGAATTGCATGTCATCTTTTGCGCTTCGTCATTGGACTAAACATTTTCAAAGTGAAAGAAGATTGCAAATGGCTATCAAAAAGTCGCATGCATGTGATGGGCCGTTTGATTTGTGTTTTTAACGTAAGTTCAGTGGATGTTTATACTATAAGTAGTCGAAAAATGTCTTCCTAAACGACCCATGGTGTATATATTACCCCATTATAGTGAAACACAGTCACAAATGCGAATCTTTTACAGTTTTATGTGCAATGCAGACTGTAAATATTTACCACATGTGAAGACATTTTTGCACTTCTTTTATTCGTTGGAAATTCTTCGACAGGCGGAAGTTGTGTAAAAGTTACGTGTTTTTGGGATATATTTTATTACTGAAAAGAGGAATAATTCCGCATTATAGTAATACTTCCTCTATAGGGTAACTGTGCCCAACCTGTTTAAGCGGGGTCTTTTGAGATGGTCACCAACTAAGCAAAGAAAAGTTCTTTTTTTCTGAATCCTAACCAAGTAGTTAAAGCTGAACACCGCTCGTAAATAGGCACCGTCACACAGATACTAGTATATGAACCCTTCGATTTCGTTACACCCAATTGCACACCAGGGCTCGTTTCATAAAGGTATCAGGAGAAAACGTACCCAAGAGAAAACGTACCCAGGAGAAAACGTACCCAATCTCTAGGGTACGTTTTCTCCAAGAGAAAACGTACCCTATGAAAATCATAATTATACTTCTTAATAGTTTTAAATACTATTTTGCATAATAAATATACAGAAATGTAAGAGTTTTATAGATATATGAATTTAATACTTTATAATTTTAAAGGGGTTGGACATATTAAATAATTTTCAAATGCTACTTTAATGCATATTTCAATGCATAGATGTATAGAAATATATTCATTTTATGAATAATATCTTTATAATAATTGTAGCAACTTTTATTTTAGTACGAATTTAATAATGACCTGTCATAAAGTGTTATCTGACTTCTTCTTCTAATTATCCATTTATCGGTTGCCTTACCGATTTGAGTTTCTCCATGCGAGATCCCCTGATTTTAATTATAGTGATAATCAATTTAATACCTGAGCAGCATGTCAGTGGCGTTAGAAGCAAATTGACTGTTCAATGTTACATTTCGTAGTAGTTTTCATGTGAACTTGGTTTTATTAAGCAACTTTGTTTTATAGATAAATTTCAAAAAATGCAAAAAATAACGCGATATCGACTTCTTGAGATACTCATCATTTAGTTCTCCAAATGAGATTGCAATAAAAACTAATTATTTAACGGTCTCGTTTATGGTGTATTAATTGTCGACCAATTAAACTGCTCAGGCCATCTTCGTGTATGTGTATGTTACAAATTATTGTCTTAATAATTTAAGTACGTGACTATGCATTTAAAAACAACAGCAACAAATGCTACAAATGTTCATTGTATATTTTATTTTGTTTCATTTAAGAATATCCATGAAAACCATTATTTATTATTTTCATAGGGTACGTTTTCTCTTGGAGAAAACGTACCCGGGTACGTTTTCTCCTGGAGAAAACGTACCCTATAAATTGGGTACGTTTTCTCCTGGGTACGTTTTCTCCAGCATTCTTCATAAAGGGTCGTACGTCCAGACTTAGCGCTGCGCGGGTGTAAATACGGGACTAGTTCGAATATTTGCGTTTCATTAAAGAGGGCATCTTTACGTCCGACTAAAGTTAAGTCAAAATTTTGCTTCCACTCATAGGTAAGCGTAAGTTCGGACGTAAACATAAGTAAGCATACATAATGAAACGACAATTGCTTTTTATCACTATAATGCGATTTAAGTTACATGTATTGTCACATTCAGATACTGAGAAAGAAGGATTTATACTTTTAATTCTGGAATTTGATTGCCACGGGAGTTTCTTCGGAATTAATGTGCACATGGGGGTTTCTACTGAATAAATGTGCGAGAGAGAGAGAGAGAGAGAGAGAGAGAGAGAGAGAGAGAGAGAGAGAGAGAGATTCATTAAAATTGCTTCCCGAGAAAATAGCTAATATTTTTTTCGTAATTTATATGAACAGTATATTTTGATAACCTTAATGTATGTACCTGTAGATGCATTAATATTGAATGCAATTAATACTGAAAATCGAAGCCGATTAAACTCACTGATACTAATGCACAATTATAAACTGAATTCGTGATTTTCTTTTTAAAGTGAAGATATGTTATTAATACATGATTTTTAACCACAAGAATGATGACACATTAGAGTTAAGGCAAGTCTGCAATTCAAACTGATTTGATAAATACAAATTATTATGTTTAAATACTGGATACAGAAAGTGTAACTTATCATAATACATGTACATGTATAAAATACATTGTATTGCGCTAAAATACAAAACATCGCGAAATGACTGAAAAAAAAATGCATTAATTTTGTTTTATAAATGCGCAATGACAAAGAGCGACAAAGGTCAGAAAATTGGATGTAAACATCAATATGACAACTTTTAAATACACCGACCCAGTAAATTCAAAATTTTCAATATGATAAAAGTAATAAAATAACATATATTTTGGACTACCTAATTGCTTAAAATGATGCATTGATCATTCCATTAAGCACAATATACAAGTCATTTACTTCCACCAAAATAATACCGAGTAAGCCCGCTTTAAATTTAACATTATACATGTATTATACGGATAATTTATCTAAGATTTCCATGTGTATTTGACACTAAATAATACTTCTTGCGCTGGCATTCCAGAAAATCATATACACTTTTTGGTTTCCATTTTATGTTTTATCTATTTGTATAATTATGTGTCAGGCACGTAGCATCGTTTTTGAAAGTGGGGGGGGGGGGGGGGCAGACTCACCCAAAAATCTTGACAAGCAAAAAAAAAAAAAAAAAAAAAGAAGCAAAAAAAGGTAAAATTTATCATATTTTCACATGCTACATACACCTATACATAACAGAGTAATAGAAAGAAAACAATTTTATGCATGTGCAGTACTGCGTTGTCAAGGACTTATGCTAAAGCTATAGTCTAAAGTTACACCGCTTTATGAAACTGAAACTCGTGGCCGACGTGTAGTATTCCTTTCGTGGTCTTTGGAATTTATGCATTGTATTCTTATTTTATGTGCATATTTTGTTTGTAAATTATATTTTGATCAGTTTAATTGATGTTAGTATTCTCCTGGCTTGAAAGTAGTGCGCAAAACTTGATAATTTCATCGCGACCGAGTAACACGGCGAGGCAAGATGTACGTCCACACAGGTGAGACCTCTACAGCAAATACTTTAAACTGCTATTAGTAAGAGGTCTCCAGTTTATATAGGGGTTGTAGGGATAACGGCAGTGAAAGAGAAATATGGCGGAAAGTGCCTATTTACGAGCGGTGTTCAGCTTTAACACTGTTGAAACTTTTTCTAGGTCGTCAGATTTTTCTTTTCGTTGGTTTATGGTCTATTTACCTTACATACAGACATTTTTGAAAAAAAATATATAATTTGTATAAAGCTTTGAATAGTGAATTTAATACAAGAAAAGTATTATATGCATATAGGCTTATTTTGTTATTCAAACACATTTTTAAAAAGGGCATTAACTTTGCAGTAATTTTATGTCATAATATAAAGCAGAAAAACAAGTAGTCAACTGCAAGCAGAATGGATGTTATTATTGCCATACAATTTGGAATACGCCATACCTCAAACGCTTGCATGATCAAACATGATCAACCAACTGAGTTTGAAGAGTTCAATGTAGTGTTTGATACAAAGTCGAATACTCAGTTACAAACTAAGTCACATACAACACCTACAGTGGCTTTGTTTGATGACAATGGGGGCATCCTATCATACGGATTTGAAGCTGAACTTCAAAACAAAGAATTTAATAACGCAAGCAGCCATCTCCTATTCCGCGAATTTATTTGGGATCTCTTTTGTTCAAATGAAACGGTAAGTTTAATTATTATACAACATATTTTCAACCTGGAGAATTTTAGCGACAGTCGTTCTTTTTTATGTTTACAAATTACGTTTATGATAGGTTCCAAAATATCTTACTGCCGTGAACGGCAGGCAAATGAGGTCGATTGATGTTGTGACGGCTGTATTGTGCCATATGGTCAGTCATATAACGAAGGAAGCGGGTTTACATGGTTATCCGTTTACACTGAACTACGTTTTGACAATCCCAACGTGTGCATGTGAAGATTCGAGGGCATTCATGAGAGAGGCGACAGTAAAGGTAATGATAGTGTTTGATATAAATTGATTTTTACATATTGAATCAATGTATGAAAACGAAAAAAATTATATTGATGCTTGATTTTTTACATATATTTTTACATGATGTTTGTTGAAATAGCCATATGGCCATTAATTCATATTCATATGTTATTAATGTGAAAAATCAGACAGTATATATATTGCTACAGTTTTACTTATGTTGTTTATAAAAAATATGACTCAATATTATATAAACTTCCAGAAACTTATCATAATGTCTGTCTTTCCTCCCTTCCATGAAAAAAACTATAGTTCCTATGCATTCTTCGTAGCACTATGTATACAATCAGCAAGTTTTTTTATAGGCATTCAGACTTTAATGTGATTTGATTTTTCCTATTTTAAAACGCAAATTTTACTCAAAATAATATGGATTGTTTCAGGCGGGTTTTTCGTCAGGAAATATCAAAATCGTTGAAGAAGCAGCTGCTGTTTTACAATTTTGCCTCCATGACAAACAACATACAGGAGTAACAACTTTAGATGACGACACTTGTACATGTAATAGGAAGTACATTGTAGTAGAGTGTGAGGGTGAGTACGAAAAAGTACAAAAATTAACAAAAGCTCATCCATATGGTTGTATAATCAACACATGATTGGCTGAACCTATAAATTATAAAACGAGCTTAAAGAACAACTGTTTGCTAACTTACTAAAACTAAAGCTTTTCATTTACCAAAGATGGAATTTCATTATTGTACAACAATATTTTTTTAGCTGTATACGTAAACAGATGTTTCCGGTACTTGTAATTGCCATCTCATATTTTTAAGTGCTTCAATAGCATATGATATATCTTTATATTTACATCTACCAAGTATTATTTCCTGTATTTCTTGCGAAAACATATAGTTAATTCATAGCTCTATAGAAACAGCCAGGCTGAAATGTACATGCCCCGTTTATCGATTGGTCGAAATAAACAGCGGCTTAAACGTTAGAAGAAATTGACAGGTCTGAAATTGACACGCCCTGTTTATCGATTGGTCAAAACCTACAGCGACCTACAAAACATCACGGACTGCACGAAAATATTATGATGATCTCAGACTCAAAGTCTCACAGAAGACGATTTGGCTGTTTCTTTTAGCTAACGTACTTATGTACGTTAACAGTAATTTAGTGAATTTTACTTACTTTTCATAATCAATTTATTGATTTGTTAAAAGATAGATGTTAATAAAAAATTGCGGGTTTTGAAGGTAGCGATCATTGCAGAAAAAAAATCACATCACGTATTTTTTCTGCAATGTCGCTACCTTCATATCCCGAATGAATCACCAAAGAAAGCATTTTATTGTTTAAGTATTCTCAATCGCTAGCTTCAGCCATCTTCAAGTACCGAAGTAGACCTTCTTATCACTATTTCCACAATC
>NC_069117.1:2239416-2256916 GCF_025612915.1 Magallana angulata
CGAGCATACTAATTTCATTCATGTCCAATGCATATTTCTTTTTCGATATCGTCAACATCGCGATGTATACAATATTGTTACGATATCGATTTTACATTGTCAACATTGCCGATATTTCTTTGCCGTTAACATCGTCGACATCGCAACGTCGACAATGTTGAACCGATATCGAGTTTTCATTGTCAACATTGCCGACATTTCTTTGCCGTTAACATCGTCGACATTGTCGACATCGCAACGTCGACAATGTTGAACCGATATCGAGTTTACATCGTCAACATTGCCGATATTTTTTTTCTGTTAACATCGTCAACATTGTCGACATCGCAATGTAGACGATGTTGAACCGATATCGAGTTTACATCGTCAACATTGCCGACATTTCTTTGCCGTTAACATCGTCGACATTGTCGACATCGCAACGTCGACAATGTTGAACCGATATCGAGTTTACATCGTCAACATTGCCGATATTTTTTTTCTGTTAACATCGTCAACATTGTCGACATCGCAATGTTGAACCAATATCAAATTTACATTGTCTACATTATGGATATTTCTTTCACGTTTACATTGTTAACATTGTCGTTTTAAATTTGTTATTGCTTTTTGTTTACAAATACAAATTACAAATGCATACATCCATTTCCATTTTATTAACGATTATTACACAACTTGAAAGCAAATATATCATTTACATTTTAAATTAAATACATCGATCTACAATACATCTGTCAATTTATTCATAATGATTATTACAACCAATAATGTTTAATTTCACTTACTTATCTTCTTTGATTCTTTTCCTGTTTCTTACCAACCTATCATTATTATACATTTCTGAAATTTTCAACATAAACAAGTTGTACTTCCCACAGGACATGTGTTTCGTTGCAAACTTAAACTTAGCCACAAACTGAAAAGTTTGTTCACATGCTTCCGTGTTAATGTGTTTGAACAAATCATCAGTGTATGGGTTGACATTTCTTCTACACCATTTATCAACATGATTTGCAAAATGCATTTTGTCAACAACAATGCGTAGTGTTGTCAAAAATTTGGAGTATTCACTTTTCTCTGCCCTGATCGGATTCATTATGAATTTTTTTAGATGACAAGCATCGTCATAGGCAAGTAAATGTGGAAAAATTTCCAACACCTTTGCCAGCCAAATCAAAAAGATGTAGACTTGGGTCAAAGACTCACATCCGTACAACTCTCTCATGCCGTTAATAATACCGCAGTTATATACAGATGCACACACTCCTGCACTTTTGAACTTTTGGAGATGACCATTTTCTTTAAAGGTGTTACATTCAGAATCTTCCTCTGTCTTCGCTCCTTCAGTTGGTTTCTGTCAAAAAGTTTTTAACTTTATGTTGAAAATTTATCTTTCAAGCACAAATATATTATCATATTAAATTTAAAATTGCCTGCTCAGCGAATACTTTTAAATGTGTTTGTACTACATAACAGGTTATGCATTTGTAGAAAAAAAATGCAATGAACAAAATTCCATAACGCATACAGATACTATTAGTTAGTATAGAAATCTCTTGTATTTAATTACTTTCTTAAATGCACAATTATTTCTTAATTACTTTATATATATAAATATATAACTTCTTAATTACTTTATATATATATATATATAAATGTAATATTGCAAATACATGTATTGGTAATAACCTTTTTATGTTCTTCCTTCACATGTTTATGTTCAGTACAATAAAGAGATCCCTTCATTGGCATTTTCCAACAGCCCATATGGATGCTACCTAGTTCTTTGGAGTCAATTGTTTTCACTTCCGTTGCACCACAAACTGAACGTGTTCCCTTCATATGCCCGTCAATGACTATTGCTTTACAGCACTCTTAATAAATACATACATATACATGTCATTAAAACATTAATTCAATGGTTTTTTAAATTATATTATCTCGTTTGAATAATGTCATTAAAATTCGTACCTTCGTGGTTACAGTTGTCAGTATGTAGTGATGAAGACCATTTTATTGAAAATTTCTCCCATAAGACATCCTTTTCACATTCCAGTATACCTTCCAGCTTATCCGAAAGAATATATTCTATTTCGGTTTGTAGGTTATAATTTTTCTTCATTTCAATTAATGTTTTTTTGTACCATGCCTCACTTAGACGTCGTCTGTCCAATATCTGTGTATTGTTCAGCGAATTCATCCACTCTATCCCCAAGTGTTCGTCATTGTATGCATACGCAATTCCTTCAAATGATGCCGATTTCCTGAATCTACAACATTTTAAATCAAATATTAGCTCTCTGCCATTAATTTTACTTCAGTTATCTTCCTTCTCATATTGTAAAAACCATTTTCTAATTTATTTTTGACAGTTCATTGATGAAAGTTCATTTCTTTTTTTAATTAGTTTAAATTTGCTAATCAATATGAATATGAACAATACTTTAATTTCTTTCCTATCCGTTAATACAAAAATAATATTGAATCTCGGTATAAATCATATTAAAAATCTCATTGATGATCGGACCAGCTATAACTTTCTCCACAAAAATATTTTTCTCGAGTAAAATTTGTGTGTGTGAATTTTTCTATTATATTTCACGCGCGCATCTAGAGTTTGTGCGGTCTGGTACCCCCCCCCCTTTTTGAAAAATTAAATTTAATAATGAAAATATGAATCGGATCTTATTCAAACTTATTCATATTATCCCATGAACCATACCCACAAGGAAAAAAACTCTGGACCATCATTATATTAACATATACTCGTTTTAATATCACGTTAACACAGATCTCAATGTTTGATATTCGTATGTGATGAATATTCATTGGATTAGATTTTTTTAATTCTACATAATGATCATACATTTGTGAATAATGCGCCGACAGCCTGACCAAGATTTCATGCGGGGAAATCGGAAAAAAGGGGCGGGTCCTTCGTTTGAAATGTACATTGTATGAATTATGATTCAAATAAATATTTGCTCCTACTTTTAGCGTAATAATATATAAAATTACTGTTATTTTGATTCAGAACATCAACAGTCTTTATCAAGCCGTATTTACATTTCTAATTACACTTACATATCAATATCAATCCTCCTCATAAATTCCATGGAAAACACAGAGTCGCATGTTGACATGAAATACTCCTGCTCTAAAACATCGTTGTAATAAAGTTCCAATCCTTTCCTCTTATATGTACTGCATTTGTATACAGTGTTGCACTTGCTACACTTCAATTCATACATAACTCCTACCACGGGTCTAAATCTAGATCTGTAAACAATACACGCTTTTTGTCCTGATTTCCTTAAGGATCCACAGCATGTAGTTAAAGGTGGAATAATATTCACCGTTCCAATTTCAGAAATCCCCTTTGAAATATAGTTTTGCAAATCTTTTTCCACTGAATCACGATCAATATCCGCCGGATTATCACCAAATCGTGGTAGTAAAGTCTCCAATGTTTGTACTAGTCGCGCAACGTCAGCAATGGACAACTCCCTGGAATTCTGTTCTTTGATGTTCAAATTAAACACATTTCTTATATGTTCATACCTATCAGGAACTCCTTGTGGTACGATTTTGGTATACTCTATGATCTTGATGACGTCTTCGATTTTAAGAAGCGGTTTTAATAAATTGTTTAAATCCATGACTAATAACACATATTTCCTAACGGCATCGTTATATATATAAACGACGTGACTTTTCCCTGACGTTGGCAAAATAATATTATTTTGACGTCACGTTTACCACGTTTCAATAGTAACGTAAACAATACAATACAAACGTTAACGTTATTGTTAGAAAAACCGCCAACAACTTTGGACGATGTCTGCCTTTCTGCACCGGGACCGTATTGAAAATTGTTATAATGAAACTATACAGGAGCCATTCGATGATCTTACCAACCGAATGCTTGAAAATACAGCTCTATCAAACAGTGTTCCAATGGAATTTTTAATTCCGCCCTTTTTGACTGCAATCGCGCATTTTTAAACAAGTCAGAAATCTGTCCCTGGGGAAGTTGGACACAGCCATCTATTATCTACTCAGCTACGGTAGGATTTACAGGGACCAACAAAACCGCAGCTATAGATGCCATCCGTAACGCAATATCGGACGTGGAGAGTGCTAATGGTATATGCGACTTACAGTCTAGAGTCAATCAATGTAAGTGTCAACAACCAATTTAACGATTTTTTTTTTCAATAGACTCCCACACTGTTATATATATATATATATATTTTCTTACAAATCTGTCTATCCTGAAAATTGATCGGAGTCATTTGAAAATAGCAAAAATAGAAACCTGTACAAATTTGTAATACAACGGATAAGAATTTAAAAAAAGGCAATCACTAAATATATACGGTTATGTATTTTAAAAACCCATCACACTCTAGATGTATTTCACACATACTTCAATAATACCGCACTGATATACGGTGCATTTCGCATTCATTAATGACCGATTAGTGTGAAACAAAAATAATTATTTTCTAACGTAGCAAAGACATATAGAAGTTCTCAATATTAAACAGTATTTAACATTCCAATACTCATTAGAATATATAGTATTACAGGTATTTATCAAACACCGACTTTTAATAGATTAATTGTAGATGGAGAGAGAGAGAGAGAGAGAGAGAGAGACAGAGAGAGAGAGAGAGAGAAAGAGAGAGAGAGAGAATTAATCATTAATAATAAGCAAAAAGATTTTCTTTTTTAAATTGTAGCAGCTACAGTAGAATCGCTATTAAAGCAGCTTAACAACGATAGCAGACAAATTCAGCTATGGGATGAACTTAAGACATGGCAGAGCAGCCTGGGGCTGTACAAAACAGGATCTGCTTCTGATTACGATACCACCATTTATTTAACAGCCTATAATGGAGGAACATTAAAGAGACAGACATGTAGCAGTATGTTATTCATATATTTTGAATAATTGTGTTATAATTATTACCTTTATTGAAATGTGACCTATTTCATTATACATTAACTTTAATATCTATATTTAAAGGTAACATCTCCGTTCAAAAACCGGTCGTGAATATCTGTGGTATGGCACATCCCGGCGAAATATGCAGATGTCTCGACGAAGAAAGAAAAAACGCAAACTCCAATGGTGGACTTTACAGCAGATTTCTTATTTGCATGCCAAAGCCAGAGTTTAGGGATGCAGATGTGAATAGTGAAATTTTGCCAAACACACCTAACCTAGCAAGGTATACCATTATTTTTATATGAATATTTTAATATTTATTTTAAAATTTATTCTTGAAAATTAAAGAAATTAAACTACTTGTACATACATGTATAAACACAACTTTAAGTATTTTTTCACATTATTGATCTTTATTCTATTTCTTTCTAGAGTTTTCTATGTGATCGACCAGATGCATAAAACCAAAAGGGTCTATATCAGGCTTGGGGTAATGCTGAATGTAATGGTAATGCATTGCAATGCATTACATGTTTTCAAAGTAATGCTAGTAATGTGTAATGCCTCAAAATTAGCATTACAAGTAATGCTAATGTAATGCATTACTTTCCAAAATCTAGTGTAATGCTGGCATTACATGGCATTACTTTGCATTACTATGCATATTTATGCATGTTCACTTTAAAAAATGTGATGAATAAATGAATAGTTGAAATTGAATTTGATTAAATTTATTTTTAAAGAAGAAAGAAATAATTCTAATTAAGAAAAAAATGTTTTAATTGTACATGTTTTATTAAAAAAGTTTTTTTAAAATTCATTTGTTTATATTACCAAAGATAACAGCACAATTTCATAACATTTATAAGAGTGTTGTTATTAAGAGTTTTTAATCATTTAAACAATTTACTCCAATTAGTTTGCACTTCAATAAGAAATGTGTCAACAACACACTATGCCCCCAGGATAATCTAAGTATCAAAACAATCTATTGTTGTAAGAAGTGCTAAACACCCCAATCCCCTTCCCTTCGCTATGTCACAATAGAATAGGAGACAGACATGCACCTTTAAAAGCAAAATGAATGCACTGTCCATCCACGATGAAAATCAATATCACTTCCAATATTATAACCCATTTGAAAATAATCTTAATTATTTTCTCTTTCTTTATCTCTGTCTCTTTGTCTCTCCCTTGTATATTAATTACACTGTACATTAGTTTGGACTGATAGAAAATACAAGATTTATGTATTTAATCTATTGTTGCACTTAATATATCCTAAGATAAAGATCGTCAAACAGTATTTTCCAGCCCAAGCTTTGACTGCTCCTGCAAAACATTTATTTATAATTAGTATAGCCCGGAAGATGGATGCATTTAAAAGATGATCGACCCTTTGAAACGTCGATCATAAGTGCAACAGCAATCTTTTGTCTTAAAGTGTCCCCCGTAAAAAGAAATACGATTAAAATATATTAAGAAATATAACTGGGAAAAATCATCTGTTTATAAATTAATAAAATTAGGTGTCCAAAATTATAAAGATTTGTGTAATCTGGGGATATATCTATATATAGCTTTTAAAAACCGCAACATTATTTCATAAATTGTTTTTTGTTACGCATGTTATCCTGTGTCTCTATTTCATATCTGATATTGCATCATGCCAAATGTCTATAAATATCATGTTACTTATGTAATATGTTGTTTATATTGCCA
The DNA here is from genome assembly GCF_025612915.1 of Magallana angulata. Taxonomy (NCBI): domain Eukaryota; kingdom Metazoa; phylum Mollusca; class Bivalvia; order Ostreida; family Ostreidae; genus Magallana; species Magallana angulata. The sequence goes on from NC_069117.1 coordinate 2,246,093, forward strand.
CAATATGATTATATATTGCGCAAATAAAGAATGACTCTTGTTTATTCATTGAATTTGAACCTGATACTGAGCATGAAGCTGTAGATATGTTAAAGAGTGTTGTATATTTGAAACATTTGCAAAAACTCTTTAGCTTTACTTTAAAAAAAAAAGTAATGGTAATGGTAGTGCATTACTTTACTCATGTAATGGTAATGTAATGCATTACTTCAAGAAAATCAAGTAATGGTAATGGTAATTTAATGCCCAAATTCATGAAGTAATGGTAATGTAATGCATTACTTTACAATGTAATTCGCCCCAAGCCTGGTCTATATCTACGATGACGATGCTCAGAAAGTGGCGGTCAAGTTTTACAATGAACAACAGGAATTCCTCCGAGAAAACCACAGTACTGACACCTATATATCAGGTAAGCCATGGGTATTATTAATCGATTTCTTTAAGAAGATGTTGCAGAAAATCTGAATTGTTACCTAATCGTGAAAAAGAGGATTAAATATCCTTAAAGCACATATGCAAAATATCGTATAAAGGGTAATTTTTACTGCCGTGATTTATGTCATAAAATAGGGTGATTTGAATTTTTACGCGTAATTTGTTTACGAATTAGACATGTCTGTAAAAATTAAAATCATCTGTGGTAAAAGGGGGAAATTCCACCGTGACTTTGTTACAGTTAACACACATACAAATCAGAAAATCGTTTTTCTGTTAACGATTCCGTATATGTGTTTATACATTTACTTTTTATTTCATATGTGATATACACTTTACTTATTCATATTTATCTGGGTATCATCATTGATGTACACCATGTGCTCGTCTCAGTTCGATTTACCGGGAAAAAAAGAAAGATAACTCCATTTCAAATTTTTTCTCTCTCTCTTTATCTTTCTCTCCCAAGCAAAAAAGACATCTAGAGCTACTAACCTGGCATTATACGTAGTTTTAAAAAATACTCAAGACTGAATAGAAAGATCTGAACTGTTATAACCACGTGACTAAAAACGCTCAAATATACCTACATGTACAGCCGTCAGGTACTGAGCTGAAGGTCATGAACATTCCTCTCATACATACGATGTAGAAACTTTAAGTGCAGTTTTTTTTGTAACTTCTGTGGAAATTTACGTGTTTAATTTTTAAGGATGTATAAAACTCGTAAAAATTAGTAAAAATTAGCAGCACGTAAATATCCCCTTATACGTTATTACATATTGAGAAGCCTTCAATTACAAAACTTTTTATGACACTTTCATAAATGTCGATATACATTAAATTTTCTTGCAATTAAATGAAATAAATTAAAACAATTGCAAGCGTTAATAAATAAATAAACAGTCTCGGTCAGTATAAGTTCGAAATACTTAATCGATTATCACTCTAATATTCTGGTCATGAAGAGTGTTGAGAAAATTTAACACAGCGTTCTTATATTTCGAGGTTATTTATGGTTATTCATACAACAATATGAAATGACTGTTTTCAACAAATAGTCTTACTATAAATAAAATGTTAACATTTTAAACACATTTTGTTTCAAGGTCGCAGTTTTCCACTATAGTGAAAACTTTCCTTTTAAAAAGCGTGGAATCTACCACATTTGTCTTTGTAACCAATTTTAAATTTATTCCTTGTTCTTACAAAATTTATTTTTTTTAAATAAAATACAACACTGATTTTTGTACAACGTTGTAAATTATATAACTTTGTTCTTTCCACTTGGTTGCCACATTTATAGTACATGAATATTAAAAAAAATAATTTGGTTTATAAAATTCAACCAATGGAAAAATAATTAAATTTTTCACATTATCTGGCTTTTATTGATCATGCAAATAAACAGTACTGATTAATCTGAGACTAAATTTGATTTCGATTACATTTTTTATAATCAATTCATATCTTATCTTACATGAACAAACACTATCTTTCAGGAATACTGGGGAAATTAAAGGGACACACCCAGCGCCTGGCCATGATAATGCAAGCGGCCTTTAATGCGACAAAATTTTTAGAATTGATTGGAGAATGTTTGTCTCTTCCATTATCTCAGGAGTTCCAAAGTAAAGTTAAAAACGCTTTAACCAAATCCGAAGATGATGAGACCAAATGCTATGTGAACTTGCACAGCACAGAGAAATCAATCTGCCTTGCAAACTACCTTATGCAGCATAAGAAATACCTATCCGGATACACACCAGGGGGTGTTCTTCAACATACCAGTCTTCAAATCCCGCAAATTTCAAAGAAAATCCTTTTATACCCGGGTCCTATTGTCCCTTGCAATGCAATTACTAAAAGCACGCGCAATACTGCGGAGCAGGTCAAAGATGAAATGAGATCATTGTGCCTTCTCGGCCTAGGAGAAACCAAACATGAAAAACCACAGGGAGGGGGGCGATTGATCTTTACATTCATCAAGCAATCCACTAAAGATATGCCTCTGGAAAACATTGTTCAGATGACAAATTCCCTCAGTAGGTTGGGTATAGATATTAAAGACTACGAGGAGTCATTCATCAGTAACTCAGAAAATGTCCCCCCAGCTAAGAAGATGAAACTTCAAGTTGTCAATAGCATTCCGAACCAGATCGCAGACTTGTAAAGTGAACATGTTTTTTTATTTATGATGTTTATTGTACACCACCTTTCATGATTAACTTTCAAGTATTAATATTATTGATAACTCGATCTAGTTCCTAAATGTCGAGTTTACATAATAGATTAAAAATATATCTCTCCTAACTCATAGTAAGTGTTTAGTGTTGTTTTTATTCAAGCATTGGATCATAAATGTTTCTTGAATATAGTTTCATAAATTCAACGTCCGTGCCCACATATTTAGTAATGCAAAGTTTTTTGCAGAAATGAGATAAAACAATCAATGTCAACTAAATTTGTCATAAAAGGGGTAAAATAAAAGGGTTGACGATTGCGGAGAGCAAAAGGGGAGATTGCGCATGCTCGAGATGTAGACGGACGTTTTTTTCGGAGAGCTTAAGAATTATACCAAAAAACTGTGTTTCTAGCTATTTAAGAGAATTATGTGATACGCAGCTACAGTGATAGTGAGCAGTTAAAAGTGTTTTTTGTGGACTGGAATATTCATTTCTGGTAAAAACAGTGAAGAAGAAAACATTCCGTGTCTTAAAGTTGTGGGGACCGGTGAACGATACTCAGAACCTGTTTTTGCACAATGGCATCCAAAAAGCGAAACACAAGACTAACAGAAGTAGATAAAGAAACGGAGCACTTCGATACCTCTGACAAAGGTGAAATCTCCCAGAGCAGGGATATCATGCAAGGTATTGCAAGTATACAAAATACTTTAGCTAACTTTTTATTACGTTTAGACGGTCAAGGTAAACATTTAGACGATCTCACACAGGAGATAAGAGCGAGAGATGGAATCACTGAAAGGCTTGAGAAGGTCCAAGACCAGACAGTTGAGACCGAGAACCTAATTTCAGAACTGCAGGAGAAAAACAAAAAGATGGAGAGAGAGAGATGAGCCGCTTACGCGACTATGTAATACGCTTAGAGTATTGTGTTAATGTTCAAAGAGATCAAATAATAGATCTGAAGATAAAGTATATGGAAAACAATGTAATTGTTAATGGCATAGAAGAGAAAGGCACAGCAAATGAACCTGAAAACCTTGCTGCCATTATCAGGAACATTCTTATAACAGAGATGGAAATGAAACCAGAAACGGCGGATCGCTTGCAGATCTCGAAAATGTTTCGTATGGGTGAATTTGACAAACGTAGGAAATACCCGAGACCAGTCTGCATACAATTCGCCTACCGAAACCACAAGGATCTGGTAATGAGTGGGGTCAAGGTGCTCAAAGCAAAGAAATCACCATTCCGTTTTGCACAGCAGCAACCAGAAGAAGTAAGAGAGAAAAGGAAACAACTTTTTGAAGTTCAGAAAAAATATACTGAAAAAGGCATAGAACTAAGATGAATGGAACGAAACTCATATTCACTCAGAGCAACTCTGTCTATAGAGATAAACTCGGTTCACGACCTACTGCTGATGAGATCATTACCGACGACGAGGTCAACATAACGGTAAACCCTGGGAAGTCTGTCGAGGACAATGGAAACCGGTTTATTGGCCATGCAGTATCTGTCGAGTCTTTCAAGCAGGTCAGGAAATCTATCGTGGAAGTGATGCGCATCAATACCATTTCAAGTGCGAGTCATAACATATATGCGTACCGATTTACCAGCCCAGACGGTTCCACTCATGAGGGTTCTGATGATGATGGCGAATTTGGAGCGGGACGAGCGCTACTGAAAACCCTGATTGACAACGAAGTGACTAACGCGCTGGTTGTGGTCTCGCGCTGGTACGGTAGTAAGATCGGTCCTCGAAGATTCACCCACATTAACGATGCAGGTATGAGTGCCGTAAAGAACATGCAGGTACCTGTTATTTCGTGAACTTACCAGTCGAGTATTGTGCGTTCGTGACTATTGTCTATGCAAGTTCAAACTTTAGTATTAGAACTTCCCACTGAGTTCCCCACAATTATGCCTTATCTTTTAAAGGTAATCATGGTATAAATTACCATTTGTTTTTCATAAAAAAAACCTTGTATATATGTAACGTATTATCATTACTATATATATTCTCTTTCCCCCTCTTTTTGTAAACTTGCATGTCTATCATTATACAATGGTTTTTGTTAAAAAAAAAAAACCAAAAACATGTAATTGACTATGGTTGAAAACTCGTTCGGTTAATGGATACCCGTTAGTCAAGATTTTTAACTTAAAATTTCAGCCATTTTTCTGTAAAAGTTTATCCAACCGGAACGCATGTATACGGATCCGGTTCTACCTTTTAGTTTACCATGTTACCTTCCGACTATGAGTTGGAATGTTTTTTCCCACATGTATGTAAGTTTAACGGTTACTTTTTTTTCTTTTGTTGTTTATCTTTTTTTTTTTTTACTAAACAACGGAAAGATTATTTATCCATATAACACAGGGTGAAGCAGATTTTATAGTCTATTATGTCACATTTTTTTCTCTTTAAGTGACTCATTATCCCTTTCTGTTTTGTTGCAGTTTAAGACACATGTATTTTGATTTTTTAGTCGTCGATATCTATGAGTCAACTGCTCCGAAAACGCATCTCAATATCTTTTATACAATGGTTAAGACTATGGATGACCCCTTCATCACGATCGGAAAATATTAAACTTGTAATGATAAACTATTTTTTTTCCATTTAGAGCAACATATTATTTTTGGTATATTCTGCTCTCGCAAATTCAGAACCTTATTTTTCCATGCTTCTTTTTTGGCATGCATCAATTCCCTCATTTTTTTCTACATCTTTTATAAGAATAGTTTGGCTTTCTGCTCTCTTTTTTTTTTGGGGTACACTGTTTATCTGCATCACTTTTTACTTATCATGGATGAAAAAACAAAGGAAAACCTTCTTAAAGTTCTTACATTAAATTGTCAAGGCCTGGGGGATAAAAATAAGCGAAAGGATGTTTTTAACAATCTTAAATCAAAGAACTGTAATATTTACATGTTACAAGATACCCATTTTACAAAAGAAGATGAAAATATAATTAAAACACAATGGGGGTATGAAGTATTTTTTAGTTCCTTTAAATCAAATGCTAGAGGAGTTGCTACTCTGGTGAATAATAATTGTGAATTTAAGTCCTTAAATGTAATTTAAGATGATTCGGGAAACTACTTGATACTAGATGTAGAAATTGAAGATATTCCATTCATACTTATAAATATATACGGTCCCAACAATGACAGACCACAATTCTATTCAGAATTGAAAAGCAAAATTGAAGACATCTATACCTCACAGCACATTATTTTAGGAGGGGATTTCAATCTTATATTAGATAAAGATCTTGATTCTATGAATTATAAAAATCTTAATAACCCTAAAGCCAGAACTGAAGTGTTAAAGCTAATTGACACATTCAACCTTAAAGATGTCTTCCGAGAACAATGTCCTTTTTTGAAAAGATACACTTGGGAGAAAAAAAACCCTATTAAGCAGGCTAGGCTTGACTTCTTCCTAATTTCGGAATCATTACAAACTATGTCACCATGTATTAAACATGAAAACAGTTATCGTTCTGATCATTCCCCAGTCTTATTCCAATGCAAATTAAATGAATTTATAAAAGGGAAAGGTTTTTGGAAATTTAATAATTAACTCCTAACCGATAAAGACTACATCAATATCATTAAAAAATTACTAAATAACATAATATGTCAATACTCATGCCATGTATATAATAAAGAAAGTATCAGTACAATTAGAAATGAAGATCTCTGCCTTACAATTAATGATCAATTATTTCTTGACACATTACTTATGGAAATTAGGGGCAAAACAATTTCTTATGCTAGTTACAAAAAGAAAAAACAAAATCAAAGAAAATTAAAACTGGAAAAAGAAATAACTGAAATTGAGCAAAACTTAACCCAAAACACAATTGACGAACTTAATGAGAAACAGAATGAATAAGAGCAAATTAGGAGTAATATATTAAAAGGACAATGTATAAGATCCAAAGCTAAATGGATTGAAGAAGGAGAAAAACCCACTAAGTATTTTTTTAGTCTAGAGTCGAGAAACTATATTAGCAAACAAATTCCAAGAATACAAAAAGATGACAGGTCAATTATTACCGACCAATTCAAAATTCTAAATGAAATTAAAATGTTTTATGAAAATCTTTATAGAAAAAGAGAGACTATTTATACAGAGGATTTTCGATTAAAATTAAACAAATTTAATGTAACAAAGTTAACAAAAGAAGAATCTGATAGTTTAGAGGGACCAATAAATAATACTGAAGTCTATAATTTTCTGAAAAAAATGAAGAATGACAAAAGTCCCGGCCCAGATGGTTTCATCTGTGAATTCTTTAAGTTTTTTTGGAAAGACATTGGTGTTTTTGTGACTAGAGCTATTAATAATTCTTATGAAATAGGTCAATTCTCAGACCATAATAAACTTGGTATAATTACTTGTATACCAAAAGCAGGAAAACCTAAACAGTATTTGAAAAATTGGCGCCCTATTACCCTTTTAAATGTTGTCTATAAAATAGCATCAGGATGTATAGCAGAACGTATTAAAGTACACTTAGATAAACTAATAAATACAGACCAAACTGGGTTCATTAAAGGAAGATTTATTGGAGAAAATATAAGACTAATCTATGACATTATACAATATACAGATTATAAACAAATTCCTGGACTGCTTATGCTAATAGATTTTGAAAAGGCTTTTGACACAATTTCCTGGGAATTTATCAATCAAACATTAGATTTTTTCAACTTTGGTAATAAGCTCAAAAAATGGATTAATACATTTTATAAAGGAATAAAGTCATGTGTTTTACAGAATGGGCTCAGCTCAGATTACATATACCCTCAAAGAGGTTGCAGACAAGGAGACCCTATATCGCCCTATCTCTTTCTCCTATGTGCAGAAATTCTTGGAATAATAATTCGAAATAATAAAGACATAACAGGTATTAAAATTGGAAATGTAGAATATAAGCTGTCCCAATATGCAGACGATACATCCCTAATTTCTGATGGCTCTCCCCTAACACTTGATGGCATTCTAAGAGAATTAGACTTCTTTGAAAATATATCTGGTCTTAAAATTAATTTCCAAAAAACAAAAATGGTATGGATAGGTAGCAAAAAATTTTCTAAAGATGTTTTTCACCATACTCGATGGAAGCTAGACTGGAACAACACAGCATTTGACCTTCTCGGAATTAAATTTTCAATTAACCTTGAAGAAATGTCCGAGCTAAACTATTCTCCTAAATTATCAGAAATCAATAAAATAATGAATCAATGGAAACATAGAAAGCTAACACCGATAGGGAGACTTAGAATAATAAAATCATTAATTATACCAAAATTAAATCACTTAATATTAAGTATACCCAATCCAGATACAAACTTGATAAAAAAAATTGGAAAACGATTTGTACCACTTTTTATGGGGATGCAACATGCATAAAATAAAGAAAAACACTGTAATACAAGATTATAAATATGGAGGGCTAAAAATGATTGATTACCCAGCATTTATCATTGCCCTTAAATCCAGCTGGATAAAAAGATTAATTAATTCTAATGCAAAATGGGAAAAACTTTTAGAAACAACCTTAGAAATTGAAATATCAGATTTATGGAAAAGAGGATTAGATTTTACTTTTAAAATGATTAGAAAAATACCAAATCTATTTTGGAAAGAAGTGTTACTTAGCTGGGCAAAAGTAATAAAATCAACAAGTAAACAAACTGAAAAACAATTTAATAATGAACTTTTATGGGACAACCCAAACATTCTGATAGGAAATTCCTCAGTATTTTAAAAAAAATATTTTAGAGTAGGGTTTACACTAACTAGTGTTCTGTTTGACTGTAATGGGAATTTTCTTAGCTTAGAAATACTAAATAACATGAAAGTGAATACAAATTTTATTGAATATGCAGGTCTAAAAAAAGCTGTAAAAAAACACATAGATAATACAGATATGAGCAAAGAACATGGACCTAAAATTCCAAACTCTATTTATCTTTTTTATAGGAATACAAAAGGATGTAAGGAAATGTATAACATTTTAATTGAAAATAAAAAAGAACCGATAACATCATCAATTAGATGGAGAGATCTTGGAGAAAATTTCACCGATTTAGAATGGAATAGAATCTACTGTCTTTGTTTTAAAGCGGTCCAAGAAAGTAAACCCAACTGGCTTCAATATCAAATTTTACATAGAATTATACCTACAAATTATTATCTGCACAAGTTGAAATTAATTGATTCTCCCTTATGTAGCTTCTGTAAAACAAATATTGAAACAATTGATCATCTGTTTTATGAATGTTTCTATGTAAAAGAACTATGGTGTAATATTGAAGAATGGTTTTTAAATCAATTTGATATTTCCATAGTTTTTGATAGGAAATCTGTTTTATTTGGTAAATTTCTAAAACAAAGCATCTATAAAATGTATAATTTAATATTGATGGTTATTAAATGGTATATTTTTGCTACCAAATATAACAAAAACCCTCATCTAAGTTTTGAATTAGTAAAACAAATAATAAAAAACAGGATTCTGCTTGAAAAATATATGCTATTGAAAAACTGTAGATACTCAGATTATGAAAACCACTGGCAAACAATTTGTGAGAAATTATAACAAGTTTTATGACATCTGTGATTGCTTAAACTATTCTTTCTTTTTTTAAAATTATATTGACTTGAACAAATATATTGATAATGTACCCCCCCCCCCCCCCTTTTTTTCTTTTGTATTTTTGTATCTTCTTCTGTATCTCTCCCTTTTTCTCTTTTCATTTACTGCTATCATCTATTTATTTATTTTTTTTCTTCAAAAAAACACGTTTTTACACTACACAGCTAATATGTTTTCTTTAGATTAATAAGTTATTACAATATGTAGAATCTTGAAATGTATGAAATATGTCTGAAATATGTGTGTATGTGGATTTATGTGTAAACAAAAATAAAAAAATTAAAAAAAAAAAAAAAAAAAAAAAAAGGGTTGACGATGCTATCTAGATTGAAGGGGTAAAATATGAAAGTTAATTACATACATATAGATATCAACACTAATAATGCAAAGTGGACAATGTCGTCAGCTTGTGAATAAGATAGTTGATATGCTCTGTAAACATCATTAAAACTTTATATTAACTACTATAGTAATGTTAACGATGTAAACCATGCTAAGAAGACTAATAAATGTAGAATCATTCATAATTTCAATGGTGCGATAGTGAAATTCCACCGACGGGACAAGATTAACGGTCTAGGACTGAACTCTGCCCTACTTTATGTTTATCACTCCGCTGGTGGTTACAAACAATGCAAGTAAAGCAGGGCATAAGATACTTTTGTCAATGACAAAATGATAACTTGTAGTCAGTTAAGCAGAACACTTACCCACAGATTGGATAATTCCTTTATTTATCATCACTAACATTATACAATGTTTGTTCAATAATTACAATAGGGTAAATATGTCAAATGTAATACAGATAGAATATAAAACATGTTGGCCATAATTGCGATATTGACAACGTCGACGATGTACACACAATGTTTACTTGATGCCGATCAACATTGCAATGTTGACTCGATGTTGGTCAACATTGCGATGTCGACAATGTCGACGATGTAAACAGGAAAGAAGGAACACGATGTAGACACGATGTCGACTCGATGTTGGTCAACATTGCGATGTCGACAATGTCGACGATGTAAACAGAAAAGAAGGAACACGATGTAGACACGATGTCGACTCGATGTTGGTCAACATTGCGATATCGACAATGTCGACGATGTAAACAGGAAAGAAGGAAGATGATGTAGACACGATGTCGACTCGATGTTGGTCATCATTGCGATATCTACAATGTCGACGATGTAAACAGAAAAGAAGGAACACGATGTAGACACGATGTCGACTCGATGTTGGTCAACATTGCGATATCTACAATGTCGACGATGTTAACAGGAAAGAAGGAACACGATGTAGACACGATGTCGACTCGATATTGGTCAGCATTGCGATGTCGACAATGTCGACGATGTAAACAGGAAAGAAGGAACACGATGTAGACACGATGTCGACTCGATGTTGGTCAGCATTGCGATGTCGACAATGTCGACGATGTAAACAGGAAAGAAGGAACACGATGTAGACACGATGTCGACTCGATGTTGGTCAACATTGCGATGTCGACAATGTCG